>NC_041388.1:707352499-707362976 GCF_002162155.2 Triticum dicoccoides | reverse complement strand
CCCCCCCCCCTCTAGACATACTTTCGATCCTACAAGTGGTATCAGAGCTTTGGTCTCCATTTGCTTTGATCTCCATAGCTTTTGGTGGTCATAGCCTTGGTTTCACACCCTAGGAGAGTATGGCGTCTAGCGAGGGAAATTATCACCGTAGAGGTCCTTACTTTGATGGTACTAATTTTGCTAGTTGGAAGCATAAAATGAAAATGCATATTCTTGGACATAACCCCGCCGTTTGGGCTATTGTGTGTGTTGGTTTGCAAGGTGACTTCTTTGATGGGAAAGAACCAAACCGTGAAGCTACCGCGGATGAGTTGAAGATGTTGCAATACAATGCTCAAGCTTGTGATATTCTCTTCAACGGATTATGCCCCGAAGAATTCAACAAAATCAGCTGTCTTGAGAATGCAAAGGAAATTTGGGACACTTTGATTGATATGCACGAAGGTACCGACTCCGTCAAGGAATCCAAGTTGGATGTGCTTCAAAGTCAACTTGACAAGTTCATAATGAAGGATGGTGAAGGTGTCGCTGAAATGTACTCTAGGCTTGCTCTCATCACAAATGAGATTGCCGGCTTAGGAAGTGAAGAGATAACCGATAGATTCATCATCAAGAAGATTCTAAGAGCCTTGGATGGAAAATATGATACCGTGTGCACATTGATCCAAATGATGCCCAATTACAAAGATCTCAAGCCAACGGAGGTGATTGGAAGAATTGTTGCTCATGAGATGTCACTTAAGGATAAAGAGGAATTTCACAACAAATCAAGTGGTGCCTACAAAGCCTCAGGTGAAGCCCCTACATCATCAAGTGAGAAACAAAACTTCAATGAAGAATTGAGCTTAATGGTGAAGAACTTCAACAAGTTCTACAAGAGTAGAAGCAAAGATAGAAGCTTCAAGTCAAGGTCCTACAATGACAAAAGATCTTCTAGTCGAGAGCGAAACTGCTACAGTTGTGGAAGACCCGGACACTATTCCAATGAGTGTACGGCTCCCTACAAGAGAAGAGAAGATTCTCCAAAAAGAAGAAGCAAAGAATCACCACCAAGAGAGAGAAGGAGTAGAGATGATCGTTATGAACGAAGATACTCACGGAGAAGCAAGGATGCGGAAAGGAAGGAAAAATCATCAAGGAGCTACACAAAACGAAGACATCAAGCTCATGTTGGTGAATGGGTATCCGGCTCCGACTCCGACAACCACTCCGAGAGAAGTTATCACTCCGACTCCGAAGATACTCAAGATGAAGGTGTTGCCGGTCTAGCACTTGTGTCAACCAACTCCTACGATATATTTAACTCACCAAATGAAGGAATTGGAAGATGCTTCATGGCCAAAGGTCCTAAGGTAACACACCCCGAGTATGTTGATTTCAATAGTGATGAAGATGACTTGTTAGGTGATGATTTGCTTGTTGACAACTCTAGTGATGAATACTATGATGAAACGTCAATTAATCATGCTAATCAAGATAAAACGAATGACAATGATAAGGAGAAGATTTAGGCTCTAACTAAAGAACTAAACACTCTTAAGTTAGCTCATGAAACTATCTTCGAAGATCATCGAGAACTTTTAAGAGCTCATGAGAAATTACGCTTTGAAAAGCTCAATCTTGAGCAAGAGCATGAGTTCTTAAAAGCAATAAATGATGATCTCCGCAAGAAAAGTTCTTCTTACATTGCCAAGCGTTTAGTCTTATCCACTTACATGCCTCAAGTCAAGTCTAGTTACAAGAACAGGAAAGATTCTTCCTCTAGCAGTAACAATGATCATGCTAAATCCAATATTGTTGCTTCTAGTAGTTCTCTTGATTCCACTAATGATTGTATTAGCCAAGTTACACTTGAGCAAGAAAATAGCTTATTGAAGGGAATTATAGAGAAAGGAGTGTACAAAAGCCTTGCCGGGAGTAAGCAATTCGAGGAAATTGTGCGCAAGCAAGGAATGCACCGGAAGAATCAAGGTGTTGGTTTTGAACAAAAGTTCAATGCTAATGGAGTTGAGTGGGAAGAAGATCAATACCCCAAGACAAAGTTTGTTCCTCAACAAGAGAAGTGTGATACTTCTTTCAAGGGGACACAAGCTCAAGATGATCTTCCACCACAAGACTACAAGCAAAAAGGCAAGGACAAGCTTCAAGAGGAAATTGATGTATTTGAAGAAGCTCATAAGACCTTAGTCAAGTGGATTCCCAAGACTACTTCAAGTTCCACTTCATCAAGTACGACTACAACTCCAAGGATTCCCATCAAGATGATGTGCATCCAAAAGAAGAAGAACTAGAGAGTTCTTGAGGGTGACTCCGCTAACATACTTCACTCCTATCATTTTGGCAAGAACAAGTGCAATCAACTTCCACATCTTGCACTAGTTCAAGGAGTCACAAACCCTCTTGTTGGTAAGACAAGGGACAAGGTAACCTAAAAGTTTTCATGGACATCATCTTGTGTGTGCATCACTCTATGTCTATGGATATCCTTGTTTGTTCCTTGTGGGACTAACCCATGTAGGTATTGAAAGTGCAATTCACTCAAATGGATAGCTCCAAGTGATCTACATCAACATTGAGCATCCACATCTTCAACATCTACATGAAGTCATCATCGACAAAACCCGAGGTTAGTTCATCCCTCTAAGGGGGGATATCACATCTAGGGGGAGCTTTACTCTAAGACTTGAGCTAAAGCAACTCTAAACTTGTGAACACAACAATGCTTTATGTAAAAGTGGTAACCCCACTTGAGCTTAAACGATGAGTATGACCTATGATCAAGTGTTCTCACTTGACTCCTAAGTCAATATACTCATATATAGATGACCTTGTCATCGCAAATTGCTTGATAGATGCTAGAATTGGTTGTGCATGCCTTGTCACATATTTCATTTGCCATCTTATTGTGTGAGCATGCTGGTTGCATATTTTACTCATTCGAGGACATCCACTTGTTGTTTTGATTGTTTGGTTTTATTTCCTTTTGCCAAGTGGATGGACAAGAATGCCTAAGAACCTCCTCTAGCTATCTATGCTTTTCTCGTCTCAAACTCTATTCATGCTACATCACAAAATTTGATCAAGTCATATTCGAACCACTCTGTGTGAGGAGCGCTCGGAGTCCCCGATTCGTCATAGACTTAAACTTCCAAAACCTCTTTATGATTCTCGGTCTGACCGATACCCCACTTTCGGTCCTACCGAGATCATTAAGTTGATCTAGGTTTTCGATCTCGGTGCAACCGATTTGAACCTTTCGGTCACACCGAGTTTCAGTAACTGCTTGCAGTTATGAATCTCGGTGCCACCGAGTTGTTCCACTCGGTCACACCGACAGGGTCGGGCTATATATAGTCACGGGCAAAAATTTGGAAATTTCTCCGAACCCCTTCGCCCGCGCGATAGCCTGCTCTGCCAAGTTGGTCTCCGGATCGTCTCCTCGCCGCCAGCCGCCTCCAGTCGCTGGTCTCCATCGCCGTCAACGGAATTCTACCCCGCCGTTGCCGCCGTAGCGAGTCTCCGCCGAACTATGGTATGGACTCGATCACAGTGCTATTCCCCGTCCGATTCCTAGCACATTGTGTTCTTCATGATTCTTGCCACGATTGAAACACTCCTATCCAGTCAATGCGCTCGTAGGTTAGGTTTGATTCGAAAATTTTAGGGTTAGGTTTCCGCCGAAACCATCTCGAACCCACCGAGTTGAAAAACTCGGTCCCACCGATTTGGCTTATGTCATTGCACAAGTGAGACTCGGTCTGACCGAGAATTACTTATCGGTGTGACCGATTTTGGAACTCTGTGAAACCCTAGCAGTCTCGGTGCCACCAAACTGTGACTCGGTCCAACCGAGTTCACTAGTTTAGGTTCCAAAACTGCTTCGTATCACCGAGTTTAAAAATCGGTAGATCCGAGATGATTTCAGTGGGAAACTAAAACTAAGTTTTTGGATCATTCTTTTGCAAAAATCTCTGCATTTTGTGATGCTCATCTATTCTACCTCATCTATAAACTATTCACAGGGTCAGCAGACAGCTTGTTCATCATGTCAGATCAGAGTGACAGCCAGAACTTGTCAGAGCAGCAAGTGCAGATGAGTGAGGGCACTAGTCCCTCCAGCTCTTCAGATGATGGCAGCAGAAGTACCCCAAGAAATTTGCCAAAAGCTGTCACCAGACAGAGGAAGAAGAGAACTTCAGATTCTGAGGATGAAGATTATGTGGCAGAAGAGGAAGCAACTTCCAAGAGAGTTGAGCCAGCTCAAGGCATAAAGCCAGGGATGAAAATCAAAAGGCCAGCAGGCAGGCAGCCTATGCCAAAGGCCAGAGCTTCAACCAAGATTTCTGAGAAGCCCATTCCCTTAGAGCCAGTTGCTGCTGAAGGCAAGAAAAGGAAGGAAAGAGTCAAGAAGACCGTAGCCAGAGTGCTTGGAAAGGCTTCCATCATGGAAGAAGAGGAAGAAGAAGATGTTGCTGCACCAGCACCTAAGGCACCTAAGCTTATGGGTGATGCTATAAGATCAGGGACTGCCACATCTAAGCCCAAAGAAGCACCCAAAGCTACCTCCAACCCCAAGTCTGCACCAAAGAGAAATACGAGGAGCATACCTGCAACTGAGAAGAACAAGGCCCCAGTGCCTAAAGCTGCAGAAGAAGATGATGAAGAGCAAGTACTCAGAAAACTCAAGCCCAAGATCCCAGACCACAATGATGCTCATCCTGTGGCTGAGGATATGAAGCTCAGGAGAGACTCAGGGCTGAGGAAGTGGAGAGAAGCAGACCCGTATGCTTCAAGGAGAAGGACTGCTGTTGACTACATATTTCACACCAAGGAACAACAGGACTTCTATGAGACAGTGCTACTTGATAAGAAGCCAATTGTATGTGATATGAGATGGGTCGACTGGGAATACATCAAGGAAAATCAAGAGTACTACCCTGGAGTATATGACAACTTCAATGCTTGTGGAGTAGCAGACTTTGTTGGGCAGAAGCTCACAAAGTGGAACGAGGAACTCATTATGCAATTCTACTCCACGGCACACTTCTATCCAGATGGTAGGATAACTTGGATGTCTGAAGGTACGAGGTACCAATCTACAGTTCCTGAATGGGCTCAGCTGATCAATGCCCTAGAGGAAAATGAAGATGACTTGGATGTCTATGCCAAGAAAAAGATGGATCATAACTCAATGTCCAATATGTACAAGGAAATTCCAAACGAGGCACTTGATACTTTCAAGTTTGGGTCTGTGCATTATCTTCTGTCAGGGCTGCCAACAATTAATTGGATTTTGAGGCACACTCTCTTGCCCAAGTCAGGTGATCACAAGATGATCAGAGGCCATGCAATCAATTTGCTTCATGTATTTGATGTGCCACAGAAGTTCAAGGTCATGAGCCTCATAGTAGAGACTATCAAGAGGACTGCAGCAGATTAGAAGAGGAGCTGTGGTTATGCCCCTCAGATTCAGGAGCTCATTAACTCCAAGATGGGCACGGGCATATACTTGTTGGACAAGGAACACCTGCCAATCGTCCAGATTTTGAAGATAATCAAGTTGTCATGACTGAGAATGAACCATCGTCTGCACAAGCACAAGCAAAGAAGGAGAAGGCAAGGAAGGAGAAAGCTGCCAAGATGCCAACTCAAGAGGAGGCATCTGAGTATTTCTTGAAAACCAAACAAGAGCAGCTTGGTTACCTGATTGCATCCACCCTGCGGATTGAGAAAGGACTAGCCACCCTAACTCAGAACCAGGTAAGCCTAGAGAGAATCATGGAACAAAAGTTCTATGACCTGGATGTCAAGGTGACAGAGATTCAGACTGCAGTGGAGCAGCTCCAGGATGACATGCAGGAGAGGAGAGGCAGGACTACAACTGATGCCTTTGCTAGAGTGCCACGAGGTCCGAGGTCGTCTGCAGTGCCAGTTGCTGACCCCAGAGCCACCACTTCTGCACCAGCTACAGCTTCGGTTCCACCAGCTCCAGCATCTACTTCAGCCTCGACTCCGACCACGTCTACAGAAGGCTTCGTCCTTGGAGTGCTCCGGACTCCACCACCACCTGAAGATCAAGCCTGAGCATCGATCTAGCACTATGCATTTTCTAGGAACTTTTTGGTAACTTGTTGCCAAAGAGGGAGAAAAATGTATAGATCATAGGCTTCGAGAGAGAGTGTTGCTTTTTTCTCTCTTGTTTTATTTGGTGGTTTTTCGAACTTTGTTTGCTTTTGAGTGCTTGAGATACTATGCCGTTATCTGTGAGACATTGATGATCATGTGTTTGATCATAAGCTACACTTAATGTTTGCTTAATGCTATTATCTTATCTATCTTATGTGATCATTCACTATTCTTGGTGATGAGTGCATGTATTTCATTCTTATCATTTTAAGCGCTCCACCAAGATGTATGTGACATGGAAGAGTAACCCATGACTCTAACTCCTTGTGCATTTGCAGTCCAAAGCAAATTTTAAATATGCACAAATTTAGGGGAGCTTTTACTTATGACATACTTCTCAAAGCGACGATATATTTCATGCTTATTATCATTTGTCGAAGCTTTGATCTATATGTTGTCATCAATTACCAAAAAGGGGGAGATTGAAAGTGCAACTATCCCTAGGTGGTTTTGGTAATTCATAACAACATATAGCTCATTGAGCTGATGCTATTCCAAGATGACTATTTCAGGAAATCTCAATGTTTGGCATGGCATGGATGTGAAAGTGGAACCCTGAAAATGCTAAGGACAAACGATTGGCTCAAGCTCAAAAGCTCAAGACTCTTCATTTTATATTCTAGTGATCCAAGATCACATTGAGTCTTTAGGAAAAGCCAATACTATCAAGGAGGGATGAGGTGTTGCTTAATGAGCCTCTTGCTTCATGTGCTTAATGATATGCTCCAAAACCCTCAACTACTTTCCCATATCCACATATGACCAAAACCCTAAGCCAAACTCGGTCCTACCGATTCTTTCTATCCGGCGCCACCGAGTTTCACTTGTCATAAGCCACTGCCAAACCCGAGCAATTCGGTTCTACCGATAGGGATCTCGGTCTCACCGAGATGGGATTGCAAACTCTCTGTTTCCCTTTCGTAACTTTTCGGTCTCACCGAAAGAGCGAATCGGTCCCACCGAGATTGCAATGTAAATTCAGTGTTTCCTTTTTGTAACTTTTCGGTCTCACCGAAAGAGCAAATCGGTCCCACCGAGTTTGCCTGACCAACTCTCTGGTTAGCTAATTACCAAATTCGGTCTCACCGAGTTTGTGTAATCGGTCTCACCGAGATTACGTTATGCCCAAACCCTAACCATATCGGTCCTACCGAGTTGCATGTCAGTCCCACCGAAAATCTCTAACAGTCACTAGGTTTACCTTTTCGGTCCGACCGAGTTTGTTGATTCGGTCCCACCGAGATTGGAAAACTGTGTGTAACGGTTGGATTTTGTGTGGAGGCTATAAATACCCCTCCACCTCCTCTTCATTCGTGGAGAGAGCCATCAGAACACATACACAATTCCAACTCATATGTTCTGAGAGAGAACCACCTACTCATGTGTTGAGACCAAGATATTCCATTCCTACCATATGAATCTTGATCTCCAGCCTTCCCCAAGTTGCTTTCCACTCAAATCTTCTTTCCACAAAATCCAAATCCTATGAGAGAGAGTTGAGTGTTGGGGAGACTATCATTTGAAGCACAAGAGCAAGGAGTTCATTACCTACACACCATTTGTTACTTCTTGGAGAGTGGTGTCTCCTAGATTGGCTAGGTGTTACTTGGGAGCCTCCGACAAGATTGTGGAGTTGAACCAAGGAGTTTGTAAGGGCAAGGAGATCGCCTACTTCGTGAAGATCTACCGCTAGTGAGGCAAGTCCTTTGTGGGCGATGGCCATGGTGGGACAGACAAGGTTGCTTCTTCGTGGACCCTTTGTGGGTGGTTGCTTCTTCGTGGACCCTTCATGGGTGGAGCCCTCCGTGGACTCGCGCAACCGTTACCCTTTGTGGGTGGAGCCCTCCGTGGACTCGCACAACCGTTACCCTTCGTGGGTTGAAGTCTCCATCAACGTGGATGTAGGATAGCACCACCTATCCGAACCACGGGAAAAACATCCGTGTCTCCAATTGCGTTTGAATTCTCCAAACCCTTCCCTTTACATTCTTGCAAGTTGCATGCTTTACTTTCCGCTGCCAATATACTCTTTGCATGCTTGCTTGAATTGTGTGATGATTGCTTGACTTGTCCTACAATAGCTAAAATCTGCCAAGAACTAAATTGGGAAAAGGTTAAGTTTTTATTTGGTCAAGTAGTCTAATCACCCCCCCTCTAGACATACTTTCGATCCTACAGTTAATAAGTTGACCCGTCTCTGAGGTATATGTGTTCAACAAACCTTTAACAACGCTTGCTTGCTGGGTTGACACTTCAAAGAGTAACATGGTATCATCCGCAAACAACAAATGAGAAATCACCGGTGCACCCCGGCAAATTGATACCCCTCTCAAGTCCCCATTGTTAACTGAATTTGTGATAAGAGAGGAAAGAACATCAGCAACAAATAGGAACAAGAAGGGGGACAGTGGATCACCTTGCCTCAAACCCCTAGATGGGGTGAATGACTCTAGTATTCTCCCATTGAACTTCACCGAATATTTCACCGATTTAACACACGCCATAATCCATGCGATCCACTCCGAAGAAAAGCCCCATTTAAATAGGGCTTGCTCCAAAAACTCCCAATCCACCCGATCATAAGCCTTTGAGAGATCAAGTTTGTAAGCGCACGCCGCCGGTCTGTTCTGCTTCAGTGATTGTATATGATGTATGCACTCAAAGGCAATGATAGAGTTATTAGAAATCAGCCGACCTGGAACAAAGGCACTTTGGTTTTCAGAAATCAAATCTCCAAGTATAGGCCGAAGCCGGTTGACGAGACACTTCGAAACAATTTTGTATAACACGTTACATAAGCTAATCGGTCTAAAATCCTTGAGCTCCTTTAGGTGTGGAACTTTCGGAATAAGAACGATAGCCGTATCATTTACCCCATCCAGCATTATTCCTGACTTAAAGAAGTCAAAAACTGCAGCCACAATCTCTGTCCTCAGCACACCCCAGTTTCTCTGGTAAAACCTCGCTGGCAGCCCATCAGTACCTGGCGCCTTGATAGGGCCAATCTGAAAGAGCGCAGTAGACACCTCCTCTTCTGAAAAGGGAGCACAGAGTGTATCATTCATAGCTTGGGTAACTTTAGGTACAATACCCCCCAACACCACCTCCGGCGAAAGTGTCGGATCCTTGGTATATACCTCCTTGAAATATGAGGTCGACATACGTTCCATATCAGATGGGACGGTACACCACATGCCATTCTCTTGGCGGAGGCGCTGAATAAAGTTATGACGTGCACGCCAAACTGCCCGCCGATGAAGGTATGCCGTGTTCCTTTCCCCCTCCTTTAGCCACGCAATCCTCGACCTCTGAAGCCACGACATTTCCTCTCTATAGAGTAGTTCATCCAAGGCATACATCTTCTGACGGATCAATGCCATATCTGCATCCTGTAATTGGAGGTACGCAAGCTCCCCTTGAAGTTTCTCAATCTCCGAGGAAACATGGCCGAAGTTTTGCTTGCTCCAGGACCATAGCTCAGTCATCATTTCCTTGAGGGCATCCCGCACCGCCCCCAAGTTCGCATCCGGCTTACTCCTTCTCCATCTGTCCTCAATCACCGCCGGTAGCACAGGAGACTGCTCCCACCTGATCTCATACCGCGGTGACGCCCTTGTCTTTGGTACCTCAGCATGTGTCACCCGAATGAAAATTGGACAATGGTCTGAGCACGACGACGTCAAGTGCACCACTTGTGAGAACGGGAAAAGATCTCTCCATGCTTCATCCGCACATGCTATATCAAGACGGACCCTGACATTACCACTCCCGAGCTGGCCATTATCGTATGTGAAAGGAGAACCGGTAAAGCCCAGGTCCATTAGTTCGCACGACAACAAACAGTCACGAAATAGTTGCATTTGTGTCTCGGACCGCTGCGTATGAGAGAAGTGCTCATGTTGCCACATTGCCTCGTTGAAGTCTCCACAAACTAACCATGGTTCTGCAGAAACTGCTCTTAAGCTGGATAGTAAGCTCCACATACGATGCCGATTCTCTGTCCTCGGTTCACCGTATACATAAGTTGTTCTCCAAGACCTATCATTTGCCCCGTCAACAATCCGCACGTCTATAAACCATGCACACGCATCAAGAACTGTGACTTGAAGGTTGTCGTCCTAGTATAGCGCAAGGCCCCCACTGAGGCCATCGCTAGAAACTCCAGCAAAACCCTTCATTCTTAGTCTCCACTTAAGCTTCTCCATCTTACTAGAGGCTTTTCTAGTTTCAGAAAGGAAAACAAGCCCCAGGGAATTGGCTTTATAGAGGGCCAAAACCTCACGAACTGTTC
>NC_041388.1:707332342-707352078 GCF_002162155.2 Triticum dicoccoides | reverse complement strand
ATGATCCCTCGTTCTTTTGCTTGTTCGGGCCATCTGCATACAACCATGCCCCAAATTTCTTGATTTTCTCATCATGGATCCCCGACCCACACTCTTTGTATTCATGGCCAATAATGCCACAAACGCTACAAAAGCGAGCTAGTTTCTCATATCTCACTAGAAAAACTTGTCGTTCCTTGCCTCTGAAATTACTCACAAACTTGGTCAAGGGCAGGCGCACGTCATGGCGCACCCTGATTCTAACGTAGTCACCACGGACATTGCCGTTCAACCTCATATCCAAGATATCCCCCGAATTCCTCAACAGATGCTCAACAATGCTAACTTTGCAGAAACCCTCAGGAAGTTTATGAATCTGAAGCCATATCGGCATAAAAAACATTGGGACCTCCTCTGCCTTAGTGAATCCATCATAGGGACACATCAGAACCGCAGAGTTCCTGAACAGCCATGGTCCCTGATCGATCATGCGTTCATAGTCGCCGAGGCAGGATGCCTGAACGACAAACAGTTTGGGGCCGGCTGGTCGAAACCTCACTTGTTGCGCCGGGTTCCAGGCCGCCCGCATGTCCTTGTAGAAGGCCGTGTGGCTAAAGGATTTCTCCGTATGAACCCTAGCTAGGGCTAGCCATCGCACACTTTCATTGATCTCCGGATCATCTTCGTCGATTACTAGATCATTGAACAGTTCATCCTCTAGATTCAGTTGCTCCATGAAATCGTCCAGATTTGATCTCATGTCCTCTTTGCCGCCGCCGCTGGTCCCGGACTGCGCATCCGCCGCGATGCTCATCGCGGCGATGGAGACGTGGAATTGATTGGTGGACAGGAGAACCCTACGCTGGGGAGGAACCCTACGGTAGGGGAATGGAAGTTTCTTGGGGTAGGAACTCGCCGCCACTTACATCCTGATATTATTTTTATGCACCTCATAGACCTTGAATGAGGCAGGAGAACATTTTCTATCCTAAGAGCAACCCCAACACGCCGATCCAAACGGACGCACGCTTTATCCGCTTTTTGTCCGTTGCGATCGGTCAGGTGGACATGCGCGTCTGCTTTTCCATTTGGGTCGGTAGGTGTGCCCAACGAGAGGCTGGCCCATTTCTACCTACGTGGCTGATACCGAATAATTAAGCATAATTATACATAAATGACCGGTCAAACGCCGGCCAAAGTCCACTTAAACATAACTAAAAAATTAAATACTCTAATAAACGCCCGCTGCCCTCATAGACCACCTTGCCCTTGCCCTTGCCGTTGTCGTTTGTCCCCGCCAGTGAGGTCAATGAAGACAGGGGAGGCCCAACCCAACCGAACGCGGCTTGATAGGCTGCCAGGACAGCCTCCTCCGGCTTCTGCTGTGGCGGCGGTATAACGGCGAGGCGGGCACGCTCCTTCTCCTCCTCAAGCCGCAGCACCTCCTCGCCGCGGTGCAGCTGCTACGCATATTGCATCTGCCGCTCGTCGTCTGATACGTCTCCAACGTATCTATAATTTTCTATTATTCCATGCTATTATATTACCCGTTTTGGATGTTTATCGGCTTTATCATACACTTTTATATTATTTTTGGGACTAACCTATTAACCGGAGGCCCAGCCCAAATTGTTGTTTTCTTGCCTATTTTAGTATTTCGAAGAAAAGGGATATCAAACGGAGTCCAAATGGAATGAAACCTTCAGGAGAGTTATTTTTGGAACGGAAGCAATCCAGAAGATTTGGAGTAGACGTCAGTGAAGCATCGAGGAAGCCACGAGGCAGGGAGGCGCGCCCTACCCTCCTGGGCGCGCCCCCACCCTCGTGGGCCCCTCGTGGCTTCCCTGACCGACTTCTTTCGCCTATATATGTCCATATACCCTAAAAACATCAAGGAGCATAATAGATCGAGAGTTCTGCCGCCAGAAGCCTCCGTAGACACCGAAAACCAATCTAGACCCTTTCGGCACCCTGCCGGAGGGGGGAATCCCTCTCCGGTGGCCATCTTCATCATCCCGGTGCTCTCCATGACGAAGAGGGAGTAGTTCACCCTCGGGCTGAGGGTATGTACCAGTAGCTATGTGTTTGATCTATCTCTCTCTCGTGTTCTTGAGGTGGCACGATCTTGATGTATCGCGAGCTTTGCTATTATAGTTGGATCTTATGATGTTTCTTCCCCTCTACTCTCTTGTGATGAATTGAGTTTTCAATTTGAAGTTATCTTATTGGATTAGAGTCTTTAAGGATTTGAGAACACTTGATGTATGTCTTGCATGTGCTTATGTCGTGGTATTCTCACGGGGGGCTTGCGAGTCGAACGATGCCACAAGGGCTTAGTATGAGGGTAAGACTGCTGCTGATAGGACCGGGAGCGGGTATGCGAGTAGCACGCGATGGTTTACCCAGTTTCGGAGCTCTCCGGAGAGATAATACTCCTACTGATGCATGTCCGAGTGTATCTGATATACCTAGTACAGAGTTCTTCTGGAGCTGTATCTTTTGTCAGTGCCATAGGCGTCTGACTTTGTTTATGCGTGTGGCCAGATGAACATGCATGCTCTAGTGTCCGAATGGCTCTTGGCCGTGTGTGTGCGTGAGCATGTGTGTGCCTGAGTCCCCCACTGGATGGATGGATGTGTGCCTTTATATAGGCATGGCTAGCTTACTTCCTAAGCTATGTAGTGGCATGGACAAGTGGGCATGAGGGTATGGTGTGGGTGTCATGCTTGTCTCCTGGGTCACTTCATGAATAGTTCCTAGGGACAACTGACACTGTACATGATGGCGTCGTGGTACAGCTGTCTCATCCGAGGTATGGCCGTCTTGTCGGTGTCTTGTTGGTGTCGGGTCGGTGTCGGGTCGGGCTGCAGTCGGCAACCGGCTGATTGGCGTAGTCGGCAGCCGGCTAGTCGGCGTAGTCGGCAGCCGGCAGCCGGCCGGGCAGAGCAGTCGGACGGGGAGTCGGCAGGAGCAGCTGGGCAGTCGGACTGAGGGGCTTTGCTAGCCCCGATGTCTTGAAATATTGTCTTGCCGTCTTCGGGGTACCCGTGGTCAATTACTCCGTCAGTAGTCCCCAAGCCTCCGGGCAACTTGGCAAAGTTGGGCGGAGGTTTTTTGGCGAGTGTTCATGGAAATGATCATGAAAAAAACAAAGTTAGTCCATGCAGATATATCAAATGTTTGCTTTTTAGCATTGCAAGTTTTATGCGGAGGGTGCCGACTCGGTTTCGTCCGAGGCCCCTTCAATCTTTTTCATGTTCCCTCCGCTTTTTGGCTTGTGCTCTCGCTCGCCGGACAGCCGCTCTGCGGTCTGTGGCTGAGAGTGGGCCGTGAAGTGGAGTGTACAGTACTCAGAATCTGGGAGCAGATTTAACCGAGCAGATACTCATAAAGGAAGCGGTCGGGTCGCCCGAAGTGTTTTTCTTCCCGGACGTTTTTCGCATGGGTGGCCTCCAGCTTTCACCCTTGCTAGCCGGACAGCCGCTCTGCGGTCTGTGACTAAGAGTGAGCCTTTGGTACTATGCACGCTACTGAGCCGTCTGCGGGAACAAGCGTCTCAGGCCAAGCGGCCAGCCCCCGGGCCAACTCTGGCTGGCACCGGGGCGAACAGTGATGCAACTGTAATGAAATGCGGAGATAGTTCCCCGAGCATCGCTCAGGGTTATCCATGCTTGCGGTGCAAAAATATGCGGGTGAGGAGCTCACATTGATTTTCGTGTAGCCGAGGCGGAGTTTGCAGAAGACAGCGGGCGCGGCTCAACGCTTGATGAGCGAGCCGGCGCACCCGCTGGGTGTAGTCTTCGAGCCCGCGGGTGCTCGAAGGGGTCCTGGCCGGTCAGGCTCAACTGGCCAGGCGGCGAGGCATCTTGCAGCGCCTATTTTCTTCTTTTTCTCTTCTGCCGGCTGCTCGGAGCCGGACAAAACTCTTCTCTTGTCTGCAATCTCCGCGGGGGCGTGTTAGCGCACCCGCTGGGTGTAGCCCCCGAGATTCGGACCGACTGCTGAGCAGGCGGGCCGGATCTCTCAGCAACTACTTTGTCTTCTTCCTCGCAGGGGCACGTCAGCGCATCGTGTAGCCCCCGAGATTAGGGCCGACTGTCGAGCAGTCGGGCCGGATCTCCCGGCGACTATTTCGTCTTCTTCTTCGCGGGGGTGCGTCAGCGCACCCACTGGGTGTAGCCCCCGAGATCTGGGACGACTGCCAAGCAGTCGGGCCGATCTCCCGGCAACTACTGTGTCTTCTTCTTCGCGGGGGCGCGTCAGCGCACCCGCTAGGTGTAGCCCCCGAGATCTGGGCCGACTGCTGAGCAGTCGGGCCGGATCTCCCGGCAACTACTGTGTCTTCTTCTTCGCGGGGGCGCGTCAGTGCACCCGCTGGGTGTAGCTCCCGAGATCTTTGGGCGCTCGAGGAGGGTCCGGCTGGTCAGGCTTGACAGGCCAGGCGGTGAGCGAAACATGGTCGAGCTGGCCTGGCATAGCCGGCCAGGCGGCGAGGCGTCTGGCAGCGCCCTCTTTCTTCTTTTGCCGGCTGTCAGCAGCCGGACGCTTCTCCTGCACGAGCAGTCGGTAGGGCATCCGTCCTGACTTTTCTCCACAGACAACAATCTTTTTTTTCAGCAGCCGGCGTCTGACTTTTCTTTCTGCTCGCTTTCTTTCTTTTCTCTTTTATCTTCTTTTCGCTGCCTGAGCAACTGGCAGGAGCGGGACGTCGTGGAGGCCGGCTGGCACACCCAGCCAGGGGCCGGGTCGCGGCAGAAGCCGGTGGCCGGGACGCGGTGCGACAGCGGAGACGGCGGGCCGGGTCAAAGGCGGAGCCGGCCAGTGCTGGGCGGCAAGCCGGCAGGCGCGCGGGAGCCGGCGTGGAGCGGCGTGGGGCAGACCCGGCGAGATGACTGGGGAGTCCGGACACCGGGCGGCGGGACGAGCCGCAGCCGGGTGGCGGGAGCCGGCCAGGGCGCACGAAAGCCGGCGCGGGGATGTCCGGGAAGCGAACGCAGGGAAGCCGACCGGAGCGGAGGCCGACTGGACGCGGAGGCGCGAGGCACGCGGGGCGGAGCCGACTTGCAGGATGCCATCCCGAAGCCGCAGCCGGTTGGAGGCAGCGGCACGAGGCGGACCCGGCACGACGAAGAGGGAAGCATGAGTGATGCGACGCGGTTGGTGAAGAGCCGCGGCGAGTCGGGACAACGCGCTCGGGGAGCGGATGCGAGGGGATCCATCCCTGGTGGCGTGCGAACAGGCCGGGTGGAGCGGAGCCGGCGCCGGCCATGGGCAGAAGCGACCCGGCGGGTGCTCGAAGCCAGCTAGAGCGGGCGCGGGCGCGCGCAAGGCAGACACAAGTGGCGGGCGGAGGTAGAGCAGGGTGCCGCCGGCACAGGCGGGCGCAGGGCGAAGCCGGCACGGCGCAAGGTAGCCTGTACGAGGCCGAGGCCGGGACTGCGCGGGAGGAGCCACGGGCCGCGGGCGTGGAGCAGGCGGCCAAACGGAGTGGACCAGGTGGGAGGTCAACTGGTCATGGGCGGAGGCGGGGCGGAGCAGTCGACAGCTCGTCCATGGAGAATCAGCCCGGCAGGGAGCTTGAAGAAGTCGGCGGCTAAGCAGCGGGGCTCAGGTCCCGCTCACGCGCGGGCGCAGAGGAGGATGAGGCCGGCGGCGAAGGAGCGGAGGCGAGCCAGCACGGCTGCGCGCATGCACAGGAGAAGAGCAGAGGTGATATGTGCATGGCCATTATCCGAGGAATATCCGGCTATTGTACGAGGCGTGTACAAGGCATGTATGGCCATTATCTGGAGCGCATCTGGCTAGCGTGTATGGCCAATGGTTTGACCATTGTATGACTTGCATCTAGCTAGCTCGCAAAGATGGTATGTGGAGAAGGGAATGCACGTTTCGGCCGGAGCTGGACGTAACGCGGAGGGAAGCGGACGCGAGCGGCGCATGGGCGAACATGGCTGACCGAAGCAAGGCCCCGCGCGTGCGGACGGACGGCCGGCGTTGCGGTAGTGGTGAAGAAGGCAAGGCCGACGGCGAGGACGCGTCGTCCCTCACGGCCATTCCGGGGGCATGTCGATGTCGAGCCCCCGACCGTTATCGGAGAGACGGTGTGACGCCGTGGTGGTGAAGACGAAGAGGCCGATGGCGAGGTCACGCCGCCCCTCATGGCCATTCCGAGGGCATATAAATGTCGAGCCCCCGACCGCTATCGGAGAGGCGGCGCGATGCCGCGATGATGAAGACGAAGATGGTCCCACCCGGACAGCGAAACCATCAGCAGCGTGGTAGCATAGTAGTAGTACCGCCCCACGATGGGCGCCAACTGTCGTGGTATTCTCACGGAGGCCTTGCGAGTCGACAGATGCCACAAGGGCTTAGTGTGAAGGTAAGACTGCTGCTGATAGGACCGGGAGCGGGTATGCGAGTAGCACGCGATGGTTTACCCAGCTTCGGAGCTCTCCGGAGAGATAATACTTCTACTGCTGCATGTATGAGTGTATCTGATATACCTAGTACAGAGTGCTCCTGGAGCTGTATCTTTCGTCAGTGCCATAGGCGTCTGACTTTGTTTATGAGTGTGGCCGGATGAACATGCATGCATGCTCTAGTGGCTGAATGGCTCTTGGCCGTGTATGTGTGTGCGTGAGCATGTGTGTGCCTTAGTCCCCTGGATGAATGGATGTGTGCCTTTATATAGGCATGGCTAGCTTACTTACTAAGCTATGTAGTGGCATGAACAAGTGGGCATGGGGGCTCTGTTGGAAAAGGCAGTGCCAAGGAGGCGCTTAGGCACGCCTAGGCGCTAGGCAATGGCCAAACGCCTCGCCTAGGGTATAAATGGATGTCTAGGCAGGGCAAGCAAGGAATTTCCTACCCAAGCAAGAAATCATGCCACATACTACACTGATATGACAAACGGGTTATATTCCAATTGCAGTAGATGGTAATTAACTTATTTATATGGCCTAAACTAATATCAACACCCATATAATAATCGCGAATACACTATGAGTAAAAAAATATTACCGCCTAGGTCGCGCCTAGGACGCTTAGGCACCGCCTAGGCACTAGGCGAAGGCCAATCGCCTCGCTTACGCCTACCGTTTTTTCCAACCTTGCATGGGGGTATGGTGTGGGTGTCATGCTTGTCTCCTGGGTCACTTCATGAATAGTGCCCAGGGACAAGTGACACTGTACATGATGGCGTCGTGGTACAGCTGTCTCGTCCGAGGTATGGCCGTCTCATCGGTGTCTTGTTGGTGTCGGGTCGGGCTGCAGTCGGCAGCCCGCTGGTCGGTGCAGTCGGCAGCCGGCAGCCGGCCGGGCAGAGCAGTCGGACGGGGAGCCGGTAGGAGCAGCCGGGCGATCGGATTGAGGGGCTTTTCTAGCCCCAATGTCTTGAAATATTGTCTTGCCGTCTTCGGGGTACTCGTGGTCAATTACTCCGTCAGCTTATCTGTGGTGACAATGGGATATCACGTGATCCACTTGATGTATGTTTTGGTGATCAACTTGCGAGTTCCATGACCTCGTGAACTTATGCATAGGGGTTGGCACACGTTTTCGTCTTGACTCTGTGGTAGAAACTTTGGGGCACTCTTTGAAGTTCTTTGTGTTGGTTGAATAGATGAATCTGAAATTGTGTGATGCATATCATATAATCATACCCACGGATACATGAGGTGACATTGGAGTATCTAGGTGACATTAGGGTTTTGGTTGATTTGTGTCTTAAGGTGTTATTCTAGTGCGAACTCTATGATAGATTGAACGGAAAGAATAGTTTCATGTTACTTTACTATGGACTCTTGAATAGATCGATCAGAAAGGATAACTTTGAGGTGGTTTCATACCGTACAATAATCTCTTTGTTTGTTCTCCGCTATTAGTGACTTTGGAGTGACTCTTTGTTGCATGTTGAGGGATAGTTATATAATCCAATTATGTTATTATTGTTGAGAGGACTTGCACTAGTGAAAATATGAACCCTAGGCCTTGTTTCAAAGCATTGCAATACCCTTTGTTCTCACTTTTACCACTTGCTACCCTGCTGTTTTTTTATTTTTCAGATTACAAAAACCATTATCTACTATCCATATTGCACTTATATTACCATCTCTTCGCCGAACTAGTGCACTTATACAATTTACCATTGTATTGGGTGTGTTGGGGACACAAAAGACTCTTTGTTATTTGGTTGCAGGGTTGCTTGAGAGAGACCATCTTCATCCTACGCCTCCCACAGATTGATAAACCTTAGGTCATCCACTTGAGGGAAATTTCCTACTGTCTTAGAAATCTCTACACTTGGAGGCCCAACAACGTCTACAAGAAGAAGGTTGTGTAGTAGACATCATCGTCGGCCTCCTCCTCGGCGAGCCAATGCGCCTTCCAGCGCTCAAAGTGGGCCTCCACTTCTTCTGGCGTGGAGGAGAAGTAGCAGGAAGGCGCGCTCACCCACTCGTGAAGCTGGCCGGTCCACGAATAGGACTCCTCCGGCCAAGGTAGGGGGGGCGGTGACCGCATCCGCGTTGGTGTTGGCTCACGCTCCGGTTTGGCCTTGGGCTCGACGAGGGGTGGCACCGGCCGAGGTGGCGACACAAACAGGGGCGCCTGGATGGAGTCCCTCGTCGCGGACAACACTGGGGCTTGCTCCAGCCCATCCCAATGGGCGTCCTCCTCGAGCCGGCTTGCCTCCAGCACGTGCTGCAGGGCCTCCTCAAGGGCGATTTGGTACTCTGCCTCCGCCTCCTCCTCCTCCTCCTCCTCCTCCTCCTCTGGCTTCACCCGCAGGAGCGGCGGTGGGAGGTCGTGGTCAATGTGGACGCCGAGGCGACCCTCCTTCTCGTGCTCTAGCGCAAACCAGCGCTCCTAGTTGAGGGAGTCTGGCGCGTAGGCACGCATGGCGCGCTGCTCCGACGTAAGAAGTTCGCACCGCCGGCGAACCTCCTCAGCGTGCGCCCGCGCAGACCGCGCGGCCGATGGGATGGGGATGCGCTGCAGGTCCAGATGCTAGTTGTGCGGCAAGTTCACATCTGGATACGACACGGGCTAGCGGTACTACCACTGCCACTGCGCTAGCCCTATTCTTGATCAACATGCGGATGGTTGGGATGTACAGCCGCTCCCGCTCCCGCGGTGGCATGCCGCATCTAGCCGGCGGCGTCGATGTAGCAGGGTGCCCGCGGAAAGAGCTCGCTCCAGTGCTGAACCTCCCCTTCTTCCCTCCCTTCCCGCTGAAGATTCCCATGGCTAGCTGGATGCTGGCTGGCTAGCTAGGGTTTCCTGGTCGTCGACGAGGGAGCAAAGGTTGCCAAATGTAGACATGGGGAGTGAATGAGGCCGGCCCAGCCGCACGCGTCCATTAAAAAAGACGGGCACGCGGCCCTTCCACACAAAGTCAGACGGGCCCTCGGTTGGTGGTCGCGTTAATTGTGACCACGGGGGTGGTTTGGCAGCAGACATCCGGGGCCGCATCGGACACCGAGGGGACGCGCGGCGTGTCCGTTTCACGTCCGCGCCGACACATTTCACGCACAATTTTGGGCTGGAAATGGGTTTGCGCGGACGTGAAGCTGACGGTTTTTAAGAATGGGTCGGCGCGTTGGTCTAGTGTTTTGGTCCGCGATAAACCAAACGGACGTAACGAACGAAATGGGTCGCCCGGTTGAAGTTGCTCTAAAGAAACTAGCACAAACAAGTCTAGACAAATCCAGAATAAGTCACGGAAGCAGACGCGTAATGGCTCAGTACCCAGCCCAGAGATCCAGCCAAAATTGAATCCCTTTCCTGTTTCCTAAGAAGAAGGAGATCGGATTTCTCCTTGATTCTTTGGATGGCTCGCTAGAATTGTGAGCCCTCCGTCCGGTTACATGCCAGGAGAGGCGGCTACTGAGTACTGCCTCTTGGTTCAGCTGGTGTTTCTATCTCCGGCTCTCCGCCTACACATTTGTGTACTGTACGTAATACATATTACAAAGGGAGTTTTTTTAGACGATGTGGTAGGAGTACTTTGTGAACAAGGAGAGCTAAGCTCAGATGGATTGGTTATTTGTGAAGGAGCCAATCAAGGTTTTAGCCTTAAACTGACACTTGCGTACGCACTGTGTTAAGTTTATTTTGGTATGTATGTTCAGTGAGAAAAGACGTTTTCGTCGACTACGACACATCTATGACTACTTCGTCAATATCAAAGATGTTGTGTTAGCTTAGTATCTTGAAGTTTCTCGTAAAGATCTGGTGTGTTTATGTACATTTATAGAATGAGTGTTTGTGAGTGTATATGAGGGTCTCTGTGCCTTGTGTTAGAAAACAAGGGAAGCATGCTGCTCATGGATCAGGGTGCTTCGATTCAAAAACAAACTTCATTTGCCATGAGTCATTTATTTTGGATCTAGGAATTGGGTTGCGTGTTACCTCTTATGTTTTCATAATCCAATAATTTCATTTATCATGAAATCCCTTTAGAAACAACATTTAATATGTTAAAAAAAACCAACTTGATCTTCTCGTATGCCTTTGGAATACATAGAACTTTCCTTCTTAGCATAAATGAAATGGTTTAGACTATTTCACATCTAGATGAGCATCGGCGGCGGCATTGAGTTCTCGGGGAGCGGCGGCGGCGGCAGTATGGTGGCGCCGTTCATGGCCAAGACGTGCGCGATGGTGGACGACGCGGCCACCGACGCCGTGGTCGCGTGGGGGTCGGCCAGCAACAGCTTCGTCGTCGCCAACCCCTTCGCCTTCTCGCGCGCGCTGCTGGCCACGCAGTTCAAGCACTCCAACTTCTCCAGCTTCGTCCGGTAGCACAGCACCTACAGCTTCCACAAGGTCGACCCGGACCGGTGGGAGTTCACGCACGCGTCCTTCCTCCGCGGCCAGACGCACCTCCTGCCATGCATCGTTCGGCGCCGGAGTGGCGGCAAGCGTGGCATGCAAGACGCCGACGGGAGGCTGAAGACACTAGTAGCACCATGTGAGATGAAGATATTGTGCCGGTTCAGTATCTTGAAGGTGCTCATATAGATAGGTGTCAAGTATGTGTTCATAAGAATGAGTATATGTGTCTGTATGAGCGCCTGTGATTGTAATGTTGAAAAACAAGGGAGCTATAAAACCTAAGCTTTTTTCAAAAAGTATATATATAAATGCTAGTTTTTCGGTCCTATCATACAGTGCAAACACCACTGGTCATGAATCAGGGTGCTTGGGTACGATAACAAACTTCGTTTGCCATGAATGACGATTTTTGGATTTAGGAATTGGGTTGCTTGGTGATCTCTTACATTTTTCATAATCTAGTCATTTGATTTATCACAAAATCCTTCTAGAAACAACATCTTATGAATAAACAAGAGCACTTGATCTTCTCATTTGCCTTTGAAAAACATAAAACTTTCCTTTAAGCGTAAATGAAATTGAGGGCGTCATGGAAGATCAGAACCACTTTCATAATGTATCTTTCTTTAATAAAGGAAGGTTGTACAAAAGAAATTAAGGAACCAAACCGTTATACCAAATCAAAGACTATAACCAACCATATAAGAATATTATACAGATCAAAGAAACTAAACTAAGAGAAACCAACAAAAAATATTGTGCCCGAAAAAAAAATACTGACCAAACTCTAATGTTACATCAAAACACTTTAAAGTCTAAACTTGGGCTTCCCTTGGTTTGGAGGCATTTCATATGAATTTTGTAGGATAGGATTATTTTTCTTTAGAGCCCTTTGGTTCATAAGAATGGATTCGTATTCCTATATATGACTAGTTTCTATCCTCCACATTTCAAAGGAGCATAAACATTAGTCTAGACTCAATGAAAAATTCCTATGATATGAATCAAAAGACATCTCTTTTCCTATCCCTACTCATAAGATTTGAGATACATGTCATCTCATTTTTTATAACTGCATATTCCTATGTTATTCCTATCCTATGAATCAAAGGAGGCCTTAACATCTCCAGGGCCCTCAATCACATCTTGATTTTATTTTTATGCACCTGATAGAAATCATCTGAATCTTTAGTATCCGTCGAATCTTCACTATCCTTCGTGTCTTTGAATCATTATGGGAAAGCCATAATTATACGTCCATTGCTTGAAATATAACAAGTTGCTTCAATTTTGATCCTATCCCCTATTAGTATTCATATAGAACTAGACCGGATCTTTCGAGAATATTTACGGAAAATCATACTTGCTGAATGATGGACTTGGCGGGCCACTGCAACCCAGGGTCAAGTTCACTGGGTTCTACACGGGAGGCGACGGATATAGCGAGATGCCGGTGGATGACCCGCCGTAAGCTTTCCCTGTGGACACGGGCTACTGAGTTGGTTCGATCGGAGGGTGATTTGTGTACCGTACGTAGAAGGAGGCTTGTTCTATAGACGACGTAGTAGGAGTACTTTGTGGTAAACTACTATGTGAACAAGCGAAGCTACAAAATATGCGGTAATTTACATCTGAGCCCGGGCTCGTCTACAATTGATGAACAGTAAATTCATATATGATACTCCTTTGTTTTTAAATAAGTTCTTTTAGAGATTTTACTATGGGCTACATACGGATGTATATAGACATAATTTAAAGTGTAGATTCACCCGTTTGCTACGTATGTAGTTCATATTAAAATCTCTAAAAAGACTTAGGCCTTATTCATTTTGGAGGATTTTCATAGGAAAAATATGGAATGGGATTCAAGAGGAAAAAATTATGTAGATGCGCCTTATTCGGTTTGGTGCATTTTCATAGGAACAATATGGGTATGGGATTCAAGAGAAAAAAATTATGTAGATGCATTCGGTTTGTAGGAAACTAGTATAGGAATTTCTTAGAAATACTACTTATTCTCTATGTTTTGGAGAAAACTATACATTCACTTAAACCTCATGTTTTGCGTAGGAACGAGGCAATGGAAATCCCAAGGCTGGCAAGTGACATCCTAGAAGATTCCTATACTACTTCTAATTGCTTCGTTTTAATTTCCTTCAAACCGAATGAGCCCTTAGATTTAGGAACGGAGGGAGTAGTAAAGACTAACTGAAAAAAAATTGGCATTGAAAATGATCGAGTCCGCAAGCAACGTGCAACTTTTCATGATGTTTGGATATTCGAGAAGCTTTAGGCAAAAAGATAAAACCGAGTCCCAATAGTATACTTTTTCAAAGTTCCTTTTACAGTCAATTATTTTTTATGACGACATAAACATCATAAATTTTGCACATGCACTCAAGCATCTTGGATGCCACCATGTGTTGGATGAAAAGGTTGGGTGGGAAGACATATAGTGGGGAAGGGGTAGTGAGGGTGAGGGAGAGACTGCACAATTATGTCCTTGCAATCGCGTGGAGGAGGGGGGGGGGGGGCTGATAGTAGGTGGAAGAAGAGGAGGAGGAGCAAAGACTTCAAACTTCTTGTGCATCTTCAGATCTTCATATTCATTTTTGACAATAGAGGTCTCCCCAAGATCATCATTTGCCCTCCATAATGCGATCACTCTAAGGTTGTCATCCTTTTTGGAACTGATCACGTAATGGTGTCTGGTTGTCAGGGCCACTATCCTCGTTTATAATACCGGAACGAAACCTATTTCAAGAGATTGCCAGAGATTACAACACATGCATATATGACATAGTACCAATATATGAACCACAAAATCAATGACATACATGGTACTACCTCTGTCCTGATTTACTATTCCCACCGTACATTAGGTTATATATTTTGACCATGATTTTAACTACTCCCTTGGATCTATATTATAAGTGATTAAACTTTGATTCAAAATATTATGAGAGACTAGTGAACCTGAACAAAGGTAGTATTATTTTGGCCCACCAGGCGCAGTTGGTCGTCATGTACCCCGATGATGGTGGATGAGGGCATCTCCAATGGTTGTAAGATAATTGTTGGTAGACTTTGCCACGTAGGATTTTTGATGATGCGTCATACAGTAAATGAGGAAAGAGAGAAAGGTTGTATGTACATGAACCAACACCCCTTGCACAAGCTTCAATGTAGAATGAGAGAACATCTTATTTATCATCTCACATCCTGTTAGGCAAACTAGATACAATCCATTAAAATTGTTGTATATTAAAATGTTGGTTGATGATATGTCATATTTTATCAACAAACTAGCATACAGACTGTCAGAGATGCCCTGAGTCAACGTTGCCGTATAGCCGACCCAGGGACGGCGTACGTGGTCACACGTCGGTCTCATTCATCCCGCACGCGACAAAGCTAAATCAGGAATTATGGACCATTCAACTAGCCGGCCGGGGAGGGGAGGGGAGCTGCCATTCATTAGCGCTGAGCTCAGCAGGTTGAACAGCTCTAGTTTGTATTCCATCAACCATTAGTCGAACCGATCCATTTTGCATTCCATCAACCATTTTTAATATTGTACGTACGTACTCGATGGGATGTTCGTCCCCTGTCCACACAGTAGATTGTTTCTTCACTTGTCAAAAAAGAGGCAAGAAAATATTTCGAGACTAAGGCCATGTTTGGTTCCAAAAAAATCATTAACTTATAAATCAAAAAGTGATAATATGACTTATTTACTAAATAGATCTAATTTATAAGTTATAAGTTGTTTCATCCCAACTTAAAACTTATAAGTCATCTCTTTTTGCATGGGTCACATCAACTTTACATAAAAACAAGATGAAAAGATGTGATGAGATAACGGAGTTAGGAAGAGTCCTGAGTTAGGAAGGCCCCCGCGTCGTCCGGGAGGGCGGCTCGGGCGGTGATTGGATCCGTTTTTCTCGACAGTTCCTGTGCGCTCTTCCCTCGCCGCCGCCGGGCTCGTCCGCGCGGCTGACGGCGGCGGCGGGGTTCCCTTCCCAAGGCACTTTGAGCGACGTGTGGCGAGGTGCTCGTGGCGACTTGATGCTGTGAAGGCCGAAGATGCAGCGGCGGCGGCGGCGCTCCATGTCAGGCTGGATCCATTGGAAGGATTGCTATGGGTGGCCAGAAGGGCACTATGGTGCTTGCCGCCACCACTCATGGACACGTCATTGGTTCCAATGGAAGCAACAGCTCGGGGCGCCATCAATTCCTCGGCATGAGCACGGGAATTGCTCCGCTCTTCCCCGCCATGGATTGGATGTTGAGGCGGTGGCCAAGTGCAGTGGTCGTGGCCATCACTCGCTTCTTTGGCGGGCAGACGCGGTCACGGTGGTCTATCGCTCGGGCTCGGGCGTAATGTCGGGTGGCACCATGTTTCTGGCCAGCAAGCTGCTGGGCGGTCATTGGCCGGACGGTAGTCACCTGAGAGGCTTCAACCTGTATGATTTACATCAATAGGTGAGGACGACGGAGCTAGTGGAAGCGAGTGCTTTTGTAGTCTCGTGGAGATCAGGCTTGGCTGCCACTTTCGAGGATGGTGCAGGACCTTCGAAGTGTCCCGAACTCAGGATTTGGAGATGTCGCTGTCCATCCTCCCCGTCAAAGACTTCTTCGGGTGGTGGCGAGTGGCTCTTGTCGAGTCTCGTCAACCAACCTATACAGATATGGTCATTGCTCGCCTGGGACCGTACGCGTATGCAACTATTGGGATCGAGGCAAGTGGAGGAAACATCATAATTCGACTTCGATTGGGTGGTATATTGAGTACCCAGTCTTGAGCTCCGGGATGAAAACTCTGGTATGGCCCTAGTTGGTTATACCTGGCAATGGCGGCGTTCTTGCGTCGTCACCTTGTTGATGGCGTTGCTCGGATTTAATCTTTAGGATGAAAACCCACGGTCTGACCTTTGGTGGTTGGATTGGGCGACGGTGGCGCTTGTACGCCGTTCCCTTGTTGGAGGCGTCTCTTTTGGAGAACCCTTCTAGTCATTTTTATGCTGTCAAAAGATTGTTGGCGCGGATGGTCGCTGCATGTATATCGTCACTCGGTGCTTTCAGTGCTTTGGTTTTTTTTTTTCATCTGTCTAGACATAGCTTCGGTCTTGTATGACTTTGCTTTTTGTCGGCATGATAGTTTTGTGTGTGTTGAGTTGGTTGTGTGCATCTTAGTTATGCAGAGGCCGGGTGTGTACTCGTTATGATTGTGTCCCTCGATGCTACATTATGAGTCAATAAAAAGCACCATTTATCGAAAAAACAAACATAACTTATAAGTCACTGGTTTTAAGTCACCTGACTTATAAGTCAAATGATGTATTGAAATCAAACAGGCCTTAAAGAAACGGAAAGCTGCTAACACTTGTGGTCTGGTAGGAGTGTGTCACCTACGCTCCATAGATAAGCGCCACAATCGAGGTCGAAGATCGTGTTTCTATCTTTGCTCATCCAACACTGAAGAGACACGTACTTGGGCCTACCGAGACTTGACACTACGCTCTACAATTAGTAGTAGTAATTAACTAACGTATGTAGACGTTGACAGGGCGAAAACAAGAGGGTGGTGATTCATCGTCATGCAGGGCCACGTATATTTAATATCGGCCCGATGAGGCAGGGGCGGCCACGCAGGGCTCTCCCGGGCAGACATGCGTTCACACATACTCTTTTTATTTCGAATTACTTGTCGCAGAAATGGATGTATCTAGATGTATTTTAGTTCTAAGTACATCTATTTCTGCGACGAGTAATTTGAAACAGAGGAAGTACTTGGCAGCTGTCCTATCACGCCTCCCTGCTTCATATACAACGAACGCAGATTCACTGCCGTAAAGACATATGCCTTTGGGTCTCTGACATATGGGCCAGCCATCTGTTGTGCCCACATGTCATAGGCACAAGGCATGTGCCTTAAGGTATCGAACCGCAGTTCAATGTACAGCTCAGCTTCCACTCTCACACTACAAGTCATTTGTGGCATAAGAATTATTTTCTTTTTTACTTTGCTTGTTGTCGTGAGTGAAAGATGAGCACCGGCGGCGGCGTGGTGAACAAGACGTACGCGATGGTGGACGACCCGGCGACGGACGCCGTGGTCACGTGGGGGCCGGCCAGTAACAGCTTCCTCGTCGCCGACCCCTTCGCCTTCTCGGAGATGCTGCTCCGCGCGCACTTCAAGCACTCCAACTTCTTGAGCTTCGTCAGCCAGCTCAACACCCATGGCTTTCGCAAGGTGGACCCGGATCGGTGGGAGTTCGTGCACGCCTTCTTCCTCCGCGCCCAGACGCACCTCCTGCCCCGCATCGTCCGGCACCGCAGCGGTAGGCGCGGCAAGGGCGGACACGATGAGGATGAAGACATTAGCAGCACCATGCTGGCCATGGAGGTGATCCGCACTAGTAGAAAACGGGTCTTTAGTCTCAGTTCTAGAGGGCCTTTAGTCCCAATTCAGAAACCGGGACTAAAGGGTCGAGACTAAAGCCCCCCCCCCCCCTTTAGTCTCGATTCTGTTACAAACCGGGGCTAAAGGCCCTTCACGTGGCCGCTGTTTAGAACTCCACCTTAGTCCCGGTTGGTAGCACTAAAGAAAACTTTTTGAAAAAAAGTTGAATTTTTTTTGAATTTTTTTCTTCTGATTTTTGAATTTCTGAATTATTTTATAATTTAATCTCTAATCACCCCTCATCACTGCTCAATTTAATCTATAATCTCTATTCTCTAATCACCCCTCATCATTCAAAATCGTCTAACTTCCCGGCTGGTCATCCATCCTGTCACTACTCTAGCCTGAGCACGCTTAACTTCGAGTTCTATTCCCCCTAGTTCCCAAGTCTGCACTTGTTGTTTTCATGACAATATTAAGATCTCAATCCTATTAACCCTCGGGAGTTTAGCTTGAGCATGAAGTCACACGTTTCACTGTTTGAGTTTGAAACTATTATTCTAAAAACAATAATTATTTAGTAACACTAATATTTCTTGAATTACTAGTTTGATCATAGTTTGACCACAATTTTGACCAAAATTCAAGAAAACTGAAATAATTATTTAGTAACACTAATATTATTGAATAATTATTTAGTAACACTAGTACTTTTTGAATAAGTAGTTTGACCACAATTTGACCAGATTTAACCAAAATCAAAAAAAATGAAATTTGAGCATAACTTTTTTCCTTTTAGAATTTGAGGATTCTAAAAATTTACAAAACGGCATATGGCAGTCAAAATCGGATGCGGATTTTCGTGCTGAACATTTTGATATATTGCATTTTTTCCGACATCGTATGCAAAAGTTATAGCCGTTTTACTTTTTCATAATATTTTTTGCAAAACATGTCCAAATTTAAGTTTTTTAATTTTCTTAACTAGTAGATGTAGTAATATAACTACATCTTGAAGGATTTTATTTTTTAAAGTTTTTATCATTTTCTTTTGTTTTTTTTCAAAACTAAAATGACGATACACGGAGGGGGGAGGGGGTAGGGTTTGAGACATGAACCCCTTTAGTCCGGGTTTGAGACACGAACCGGAACTAAAGGGCATCGCACCCTTTAATCCCGGTTCATGTCTCAAACCGGAACTAAAGGTTAGTCCCGGTTTGAGACATGAACCGGGACTAAAGGACATCGCACCTTTTAGTCCCGATTCGTATCTCAAACCGGGACTAAAGATCCCATTTAAATTGAAACTAATGTCTTTCCGTCGCCCTAGCCGCTCGAACTGATAATAATGCTCACATTAGTCCTAATTTGTAATGCAACCGGGACTAATGTGTACATTAAATTGTGACGAAAGTCATATTTTCTACTAATGCCGGCTGAAGCAGGAGCAGAGGGCCACTGATGACCACATGGCGGCGATATGGCGCCGGGTGCAGGACGCCGAGCGCCGGCCAAAGCTGATGCTCGCCTTCCTCCTCAAGGTCGTCGGAGACCCTGACATGCTACGCCGCCTCGTACGTGACAGCAGCGACTCCACTAGCGACGGCGGCTTCCACGGCGGCCCAGGCAAAGGCGCAGGGGTCTAGAGGCCGCGGCTGCTTCTCGACGGGTATATCCAGGTGGGCAAGAAGATGCACGTCGACGGAGACGAGCTATTGTACGACATCGATCGGAAAGAGGCCTTCGTGCGGGAACCCAGGGTCGAGTTCACTACGGGTTCAGCGACGTGCCGGTGGACGACCCGCCGTACGCTTTCCTCGTGGACAGCGACTACTGCCTACTAGTACTGCTTGGTTCAACTGATGTTTTTCTATCTCCGGCTATTCACCAACACATTTGTGTACTATACGTAAAAGGGGTATTTTGCTTTTGTAGAGGACGTGGTAGGAGTACTTTGTGGCAAACTACATTGTGAATTGAGCATAGCTCAGATTATTGTTTTTTTAACCAGTCTATCAGGATTCAAGTTCTAAACAGGACACTGGTGTATGCAATTTTTCTGAGTTTATTTTAGTCTTTTCGGCGATGTTTCTTCAGTGGTGAGAGAAGACGTTCTCGTTGATTACGGGGCATGTATGACGACTTTATCAATCTTAAAATGTTGTATCTGTTTACTATCTCGAAGGTGTTCATACAGGTACAATGTGTGTACATTTATAAAGATAAGTGTATATACGTGTATGTACCTTGTTAAAAAAACAAAAGATAAAGAGAGCCACAAAATCTATGCTTTTTGAAAAGAAATATATATAAACTATGCTACTAGGCTTTCCGTGCAAACACCACTGGATGCATCAGGGTGCTTGCGTACGACACTCCTCTCGTTTTCCTTCTCGAACTCTAAACGGCTAAGGCAAACTCTCAAACTCTAAATGGTCAGGACAAACTCTCCCTCTGGATTTCACCAACGAGCCTGTGGATTCATCTTTTATCTGTCTGCTACTCCGATGGCCGG
>NC_041388.1:707268468-707332082 GCF_002162155.2 Triticum dicoccoides | reverse complement strand
CCTGGTGCCTCCTCTCCAATTAGTAGTTTAGGTTAGTATTTTTTTAGACCTTGCGGGTGCGGTGTTTGGACAGCTGGCCAGTGGCGGCGCCTTGGTAGGGGCGACTATGGTCAGCCGCCCCAGGTAGCCGAAATCCCGTATACGAACAATACAATTCGTTCTGTACATGGGCTGATACATGTGGGGATTTGCACTGGACTGCATGGTCACACACAAGCCCAGTAGCAGCCCATAGTCCCAATCTAATTAGCCCGGCACACGTACAGACAGTACCAGAAAATCCCCAAATTGAGCCAGGCAGCCAGCCCCCAGCGTGACTTACCTAGCCGTTGTCGGCTCGCCGCTACAGAGCTCCATCTCGTCGGGCCGCCAGTCACCAGCCGCCGGCCGCCGAGCACCTGATCCAGATCCGCCGTCCGCGGATGGGCGAACCAAAAGAAGATGTCTTGGTTGTGGGAGGAGGCAACGGTGACAGAGCATCGAGCTCATGTAAACGCATAGCTATAGTTTGCAAAATCAGCAGGCGCAATCAGCAAGTAGTCCAACTCCAATTCATTTCTTTGTGATGTTGATCTTCAATTTCTAGCCAACTATTGAACATGGTCAGTATTAAACATGGTTATGTTGTATGTAGGGAATTTTAAGAAAATGAAACCAATTGCTGCTTATTTTGGAACCAACCCAACTACTGAATCTCAAGCTCCTATTCCTGTTCATGAACCTGATGCAAACATTTCATCCATTGAAACCTCTGATGCAAACATTGTAGAAAATCTTGTTCATAAACCTGAAGTATCTAATCAGGGATCTTATGATAACACTTTGCAAACTTCTATTCTAATTCAACCTGATCCGGGACTCCGTAAACAAATTTGTAACTTTGCTATTAGCGACAACATCTGTTGAAAGAGTTTTATTCGCTGAATATCATAAAGACATATTTGAGAAATATGGTATCTCATGATTGGTTGAATGATATGATGGCATGCTAGGAGCGAGATATATTTGCCAGAATTGAGGACAAGGAGATTATAGAACATTTTCATAGCTTGAGAGACCGTAGAGGCCATCTACCAAACCCTCCTCGTATACTTACAACCTAGGGTAAATTCTTTTGTTATCTATTGTTTCAAACTATTTTCTTACTTGTTCTAAGACATATATTGATATCCAACTTGTTTACTTGTTGTAGTCATCTATTAGTCATGGAGTTAGACATTTTGGGCCATGGAATGAATGATTCAAGCAACGGGAATCCATGTTAGTTGTTCTCTATAACGTTCGTGTTGATTTTGTGATTTTTGGTGGTTACATCACCTAGTTGTCGAGAATCTTGAACTGTTCTAAATCATTGGTTATGTTAATTTTTGAGTGCATCTAGCTTCATATTTGAATATTATGTGATTTGGTTCAGCGGACTTGCATTTGTCAATCAAAATATTTGTACCCAAATGTTCTGCCCCGGCTAAGTTCAATTCCTGGATCCGCCACTTCGGATGGCGACGCTACTCCTTCGAGTTTGCCTTCCAGACTTCGATTCTCCTCGAGTTCGTCTATCTAGACATAGCCGACAGAGCTCCAGCGTAGATTTCCGCCGTTTCCTTGAAATGCTGAGGTTAGGGTTTCTCGTCATGTGGCGAGATTTGGTGTTAGATGCTTCATATCTATGCACTGTTCCTTGGGGGCACATACACGAAAACTTCCCGGCTATTATCGACAAGGTCAAGCCGGCTTCGATAGGGATGGCGACAGTGGCGCGTCGGCTGCTTATTATGGTGGCAGTAGTGGTTATTTAGTGATCTTGGAATGTCAATATAATTGTTTATTATGTTTGAGATGCTTTGTACTTCCAGTGAACTTTGATAATAGATTTGAAATATTTTTGAAAAAAATGTGCTTAGATAGGGAAAGAAACATCATTTGCCATCAAGATTTTTCGCATCTAGGAACAAACTGGATCACTGATCGTCACTTATATTTTCCATAATCTAATCATTTCATTTATCGCGAAATCCTTTTACAAAGCGACAACTTATGAATAAAGGACACTTGATCTTATCATATGCCTTTGAAATTCATATAACTTTTCTTCTTAGCAAAAATGGTTTTTTTAACACAGTGCAAATGCAGACGCTCATACATTCACCCCTATGAACGCACGCACACATCCCTATCATATGAGCACCTCAGAGAGACTGAGCCAACACATCATCTTAAAATTGACGAAGTGCCACAGACGGCTTCTTAATCAACGGGAACGTCTCCTAACACTAGAAGCACAATGCCGAAAGGCCTGAAATAAATCCAGGAAAACCCGAGCACCAGTGTCAAGTCTAGGACTTAAACTCTGCTGGGCTCGGAATACCATCGTACCACCCGGGATTGTTACCTCACATGTCCCATATACTATCATGTGGTAGTATATATACTACTTTATCATTCTAAATATGTTCATATACTATATCTAAGATATATTTCAAATCAAGCTATACAAAAAAATTGCAGGTGAGTCCATAGTTTTTGTATATTTTGAAAATTACCTTCATGTTTGTACGTGTAAAATAGTATACTAAAAAGTAATACATACTACCTAAGAAGTAGGATATATATTACCCAAATGTTTTTATATACTATGTACTACACTTACATACTCTCGGTTTTGACAGATACTATATAGAACATACGAAACTCACGTGAGGGTAGGAAAAAAATATATGAAAAAATCGATACAATTTTAGAAAGTGTGTAACATTAATAAATGCACACACATGTGTTCCTGACATTTTTGAAACAAATGCATACAGTAAAAATATTCTTTCACTTGTTAATAGATGTTCATCCCATTCAAAAAATATGGCCATGACATTTAAAAATGACCACACATTTACAAAATGTTCATGACATATAAAATGTGTTCATAACACATAAAAAATATCCACATGTTTAATCAAATGTTCTTGAAAGAATGTTCAATGTATTAAGGTAGACTTATGAATCTATGTAGCGTGTAGCAGCATAGGGCAGTCCTAAGGCCTAGATTTGCCGTCTAGCACGTGGAAGGCATGGTATAGACTTGCTTTAGGTAGTCTACTAGCACAAATGACCGTGTGTTGCAACAGGGGAGAATTTTTTTTGTGAGAAGCAATGAGAGAGATAATTGATGTGTCCACCAAAAACGGTCTCCGCAACGAGGAGCTGCAGTCTTCTCTCGGGTCATGTTTTCTTCCGTGAGATCTTGATAATGGTGGGGTTGCTCGGCGTGGAGGTGACCAACAAACTCGTGCCTTTTTTCTGTGGGTCCACCTCTATCTCGGGGTTGTGGCTGCCTCCTGAAGGAAATATGCCCTAGAGGCAATAATAAAGTTATTATTTATTTCCTTATATCATGATAAATGTTTATTATTCATGCTAGAATTGTATTATCCGGAAACATAATACTTGTGTAAATACATAGACAAACTAAACGTCACTAGTATGCCTCTACTTGACTAGCTTGTTAATCAATGATGGTTATGTTTCCTAACCATAGACATGTGTTGTCATTTGATTAACGGGATCACATTATTAGGAGAATGATGTGATTGACATGACCCATTCCATTAGCTTAGCACCCGATCGTTTAGTATGTTGCTATTGCTTTCTTCATGACTTATACATGTTCCTATAACTATGAGATTATGCAACTCCCATTCGCCGGAGGAACACTTTGTGTGCTACCAAACATCACAACGTAACTGGGTGATTATAAAGGAGCTCTACAGGTGTCTCCAAAGGTAAATGTTGGGTTGGCGTATTTCAAGATTAGGATTTGTCACTCCGATTATTGGAGAGGTATCTCTGGGCCCTCTCGGTAATGCACATCACATAAGCCTTGCAAGCATTGCAACTAATGAGTTAGTTGCGAGATGATGTATTACGAAACGAGTAAAGAGACTTGCCGGTGACGAGATTGAACTAGGTATTGAGATACCGACGATCGAATCTCGGGCAAGTAACATACCGATGACAAAGGGAACAACGTATGTTGTTATGCGGTCTGACTGATAAAGATCTTCGTAGAATATGTGGGATCCAATATGAGCATCCAGGTTCCGCTATTGGTTATTGACCGGAGACATGTCTCGGTCATGTCTACATTGTTCTCGAACCCGTAGGGTCCGCACGCTTAAGGTTTTGATGACATTTATATTATGAGTTTAAGAGTTTTGATGTACCAAAGTTAGTTCGGAGTCTCGGATGTGATCACGGACATGACGAGGAGTATCGAAATGATCGAGACATAAAGATTGATATATTGGACGGCTATATTCGGACACCGGAAGTGTTCCGGGTGATTTCGGAGAAAACCGGAGTGCCGGAGGGTTACCGGAACCCCCCGGGAGAAGTAATGGGCCTTATGGGCCATAGTGGAGAGAGAGAGGGGCGGCCAGGGTGGGCCGCGCGCCCCCTCCCCCTCTGGTCCAAATTGGACTAGGAGAGGGGGGGCGGCGCCCCCCTTTCCTTCTTCCTCTCCCCCTTCCTTTCCCCCTCCTAGTAGGAGTAGGAAAGAGGGGAGTCCTACTCCTACTAGGAGGAGGACTCCTCCTTGGCGCGCCCTAGGGCCGGCCGGCCTCCTCCCCTTGCTCCTTTATATACGGGGGCAGGGGCACCCCTAGACACACAAGTTGATCCACGTGATCGTTTTCTTAGCCGTGTGCGGTGCCCCCTTCCACCATACTCCTCGATAATATTGTAGCGGTGCTTAGGCGAAGCCCTGCGACGGTAGAACATCAAGATCGTCACCACGCCGTCGTGCTGACGGAACTCTTCCCCGACACTTTGCTAGATCAGAGTCCGGGGATCGTCATCGAGCTAAACGTGTGCTAAAACTCGGAGGTGCCGTAGTTTCGGTGCTTGATCGGTCGGGCCGTGAAGACGTACGACTACATCAACCGCGTTGTCATAACACTTCCGCTGTCAGTCTACGAGGGTACGTAGACCACACTCTCCCCTCTCGTTGCTATGCATCACCATGATCTTGCGTGTGCGTAGGAAATTTTTTGAAATTACTACGTTCCCCAACAGTGGCATTCGAGCCTAGGTTTTATGCGTTGATGTTATATGCACGAGTAGAACACAAGTGAGTTGTGGGCGATATAAGTCATACTGCTTACCAGCATGTCATACTTTGGTTCGGCGGTATTGTTGGATGAAGCGGCCCGGACCGACATTACGCGTACGCTTACGCGAGACTGGTTCTACCGACGTGCTTTGCACACAGGTGGCTGGCGGGTGTCAGTTTCTCCAACTTTAGTTGAACCGAGTGTGGCTACGCCCGGTCCTTGTGAAGGTTAAAACAGCACCAACTTGACAAACTATCGTTGTGGTTTTTATGCGTAGGTAAGATTGGTTCTTGCTTAAGCCCGTAGCAGCCACGTAAAACTTGCAACAAACAAAGTAGAGGACGTCTAACTTGTTTTTACAGGGCATGTTGTGATGTGATATGGTCAAGACATGATACTAAATTTTATTGTATGAGATGATCATGTTTTGTAACCAAGTTATCGGCAACTGGCAGGAGCCATATGGTTGTCGCTTTATTGTATGCAATGCAATTGCGCTGTAATGCTTTACTTTATCACTAAGCGGTAGCGATAGTCGTGGAAGCATAAGATTGGCAAGACGACAACGATGCTACGATGATGATCAAGGTGTCGCGTCGGTGACGATGGTGATCATGACGGTGCTTCGAAGATGGAGATCACAAGCACAAGATGATGATGGCCATATCATATCACTTATATTGATTGCATGTGATGTTTATCTTTTATACATCTTATCTTGCTTTGATTGACGGTAGCATTTTAAGATGATCTCTCACTAATTATCAAGAAGTGTTCTCCCTGAGTATGCACCGTTGCGAAAATTCTTCGTGCTAAGACACCACGTGATGATCGGGTGTGATAGGCTCTACGTTCAAATACAATGGGTGCAAAACAGTTGCACACATGGAATACTCAGGTTATACTTGACGAGCCAAGCATATACAGATATGGCCTCGGAACACGGAGACCGAAAGGTCGAGCGTGAATCATATAGTAGATATGATCAACATAGTGATGTTCACCAATGAAGCTACTCCATCTCACGTGATGATCGGACATGGTTTAGTTGATTTGGATCACGTGATCACTTAGAGGATTAGAGGGATGTCTATCTAAGTGGGAGTTCTTAAGTAATATGATTAATTGAACTTATATTTATCATGAACTTAGTCCTGGTAGTATTTTGCAAATCATGTTGTAGATCAATAGCTCGCGTTGTTGCTTCCCTGTGTTTATTTTGATATGTTCCTAGAGAAAAATTGTGTTGAAAGATGTTAGTAGCAATGATGCGGATTGGATCCGTGATCTGAGGTTTATCCTCATTGCTGCACAGAAGAATTATGTCCTTGATGCACCACTAGGTGACAAACCTATTGCAAGAGCAGATGCAGACGTCATCACCGTTTGGCTAGCTCAATATGATGACTACTTGATAGTTTAGTGCACCATGCTTAACGGCTTAGAATCGGGACTTCAAAGACGTTTTGAACGTCATGGACCATATGAGATGTTCCAGGAGTTGAAGTTAATATTTCAAGCAAATACCCGAGTTGGGAGATATGAAGTCTCCAACAAGTTCTATAGCTAAAAGATGGAGGAGAATCGCTCAACTAGTGAGCATGTGCTCAGATTGTCTGAGTACTACAATCGCTTGAATCAAGTGGGAGTTAATCTTCCAGATAAGATAGTGATTGACAGAATTCTCTAGTCACCTTCACCAAGTTAGTAGAACTTCGTGATGAACTATGATATGCAAGGGATAACGGAAACGATTCCCAAGCTCTTCGTAATGCGGAAATTGACGAAGGTAGAAATCGAGAAAAACATCAAGTGTTGATGGTAGACAAGACCACTAGTTTCAAGAAAGGGGTAGAGGGAAGAAGGGGAACTTCAAGAAGAACAGCAAGCAAGTTGCTGCTCAAGTGAAGAAGCCCAAGTCTAGTCCTAAGCCTAAGACTAAGTGCTTCTACTGCAAAGGGACTGGTCACTGGAAGCGGAACTACCCCAAGTGATTGGCGGATAAGAAGGATGGCAAAGTGAACATAAGTATATTTGATATACATGTTATTGATGTGTACTTTACTAGTGTTTATAGCAACCCCTCAGTATTTGATACTAGTTCAGTTGCTAAGAGTAGTAACTCGAAACGGGAGTTGCAGAATGAACAGAGACTAGTTAAGGGTGAAGTGACGATGTATGTTGGAAGTGGTTCCAAGATTGATATGATCGTCATCGCACACTCCCTATACTTTCGGGATTAGTGTTGAACCTAAATAAGTGTTATTTGGTGTTTGCGTTGAGCATAAATATGATTTGATCATGTTTATTGCAATACGGTTATTCATTTAAGTAAGAGAATAAATTGTTGTTCTGTTTACATATATGGTTACACACCCAATGAAAATGGTTCATTGGATCTTGATCGTAGTGATACACATATTCATAATATTGAAACCAAAAGATGCAAAGTTAATAATGATAGTGCAACTTATTTGTGACACTACCGTTTAGGTCATATTGGTGTAAAGCGCATGAAGAAAATCCATGCTGATGGGCTTTTGGAATCACTTGATTATGAATCAGTTGATGCTTGCGAACCATGCCTCATGGGCAAGATGACTAAAACTCCGTTCTCCAAAACAATGGAGCGAGCAACAGATTTGTTGGAAATCATACATACTGATGTATGTGGTCCGATGAATATTAAGGCTCGTGGCAGGTATCATTATTTTCTGATCTTCACAGATGATTTGAGCAGATATGAGTATATATCTACTTGATGAAACACAAGTCTAAAACATTTGAAAAGTTCAAAGAATTTCAGAGTGAAGTGGAGAATCATCGTAACAAAAATAAAAGTTTCTACGATATGATCGCAGAAGTAAAATATTTGAGTTACGAGTTTGGCCTTCAGTTAAAAACAATGTGAAATAGTTTCACTACTCACGCCACCTGGAACACCACGGTGTAATGGTGTGTCCGAACGTCATAGCCATACTTTATTAGATATGGTGCGATCTATGATGTCTCTTACCGATCTACCACTATCGTTTTGGGGTTATGCATTAGAGACAGCTACATTCACGTTAAATAGGGCACCATCTAAATCCGTTGAGACGACACCGTATGAACTATGGTTTGGCAAGAAACCTAAGCTGTCGTTTCTTAAAGTTTGAGGTTGGAATGCTTATGTGAAAAAGTTTCAACCTGATAAGCTCAAACCCAAATCGGAGAAGTGCGTCTTCATAGGATACCCAAAAGAAAATGTTGGGTACACCTTCTATCACAGATCCGAAGGCAAGATATTCGTTGCGTTGAATGGATCCTTTCTAGAGAAGGAGTTTCTCTCGAAAGAAGTGAGTGGGAGGAAAGTAGAACTTGATGAGGTAATTGTACCTGCTCCCTTATTGGAAAGTAGTTCATCACAGAAATTTGTTCCTGTGACTACTACACCGATTATTGAGGAAGCTAATGATGATGATCATGTAACTTCAGATCAAATTACTACCGAACCTCATAGGTAAACCAGAGTGAGATCCGCACCAGAGTGGTACGGTAATCCTGTTCTGGAGGTCATGTTACTTGACCATGACGAGCCTATGAACTATGAGGAAGCGATGATGAGCCCAGATTCCGCGAAATGGCTTGAGGCCATGAAATCTGAGATGAGATCCATGTATGAGAACAAAGTATGGACTTTGATTGACTTGCCCAATGATCGGTGAGCCATTGAGATTAAATGGATCTTCAAGAGGAAGACGGACGCTGATAGTAGTGTTACTATCTACAAAGCTAGAATTGTCGCAAAAGGTTTTTGACAAGTCCAAGGTGTTGACTACGATGAGAGTTTCTCACTCGTATCTATGATTAAGTCTGTCCGAATCATGTTAGCAATTGCCACATTTTATGAAATTTGGCAAATGGATAAACAAAACTGCATTCCTTAATGGATTTATTAAAGAAGAGTTGTATATGATGCAATCAGAAGGTTTTGTCAATCCTAAAGGTACTAACAAAATATGCAAGCTCCAGCGATCCATCTATGGACTGGTGCAATCATCTCGGAGTTGGAATATGCGCTTTGATGAGATGATCAAAGCATATAGTTTTATACAGACTTGCTGTGAAGCCTGTATTTACAAGAAAGTGAGTGGGAGCACTACATCATTTCTGATAAGTATATGTGAATAACATATTGTTGATCGAAAATAACGTAGAATTATTCTGCAAAGCATAAAGGAGTGTTTTGAAATAAATTTTTCAAAGAAAGACCTCGGTGAAGCTGCTTACATATTAATCATCAAGATCTATAGAGATAGATCAAAACGCTTGATAAGTTTTTTTCAATGAGTACATACCTTGACAATATTTTGAAGTAGTTCAAAAATGGAACAGTCAAAGAAAGAGTTCTTGGCTGTGTTACAAGGTGTGAAATTGAGTAAGACTCAAAGCCCGACCACGGCAGAAGATAGAAAGAGAATGAAAGTCATTCCCTATGCCTTAGCCATAGGTTCTATAAAGTATGCCATGCTGTGTACCAGATCTATTGTATACCCTACACTGTGTTGAGCAAGGGAGTACAATAGTGATCTAAGAGTAGATCACTGGACAGCGGTCAAAATTATCCTTAGTGGAATAAGGAAATATTTCTCAATTATGGAGGTGACAAAAGGTTCGTCGTAAAAAGTTACGTCGATGCAAGTTTTGACACAGATCTGGATGACTCTAAGTCTCGATCTAGATACATATTGAAAGTGGGAGCAATTAGCTAGAGTAGCTCCGTGCAGAGCATTGTAGACATAGAATTCGCAAAATACTTACGGATCTGTATGTGACAGACCCGTTGACTAAAATTATCTCACAAACAAAACATGATCACACCTCAGTACTCTTTGGGTGTTAATCACATAGCGATGTGAACTAGATTATTGACTCTAGTAAACCCTTTGGGTGTTGGTCACGTGTCAATGTGAACTATGGGTGTTAATCACATAGTGATGTGAATATTGATGTTAAATCACATGGAGATGTGAACTAGATTATTGACTCTAGTGCAAGTGGGAGACTGAAGGAAATATGCCCTAGAGGCAATAATAAAGTTATTATTTATTTCCTTATATCATGATAAATGTTTATTATTCATGCTAGAATTGTATTATCCGGAAACATAATACTTGTGTGAATACATAGACAAACTAAACGTCATTAGTATGCCTCTACTTGACTAGCTCGTTAATCAATGATGGTTATGTTTCCTAACCATAGACATGTGTTGTCATTTGATTAACGGGATCACATTATTAGGAGAATGATTTGATTGACATGACCCATTCCATTAGCTTAGCACCCGATCGTTTAGTATGTTGCTATTGCTTTCTTCAAGACTTATACATGTTCCTATAACTATGAGATTATGCAACTCCCGTTTGCATGAGGAACACTTTGTGTGCTACCAAACGTCACAACGTAACTGGGTGATTATAAAGGAGCTCTACAGGTGTCTCCAAAGGTAAATGTTGGGTTGGCATATTTCGAGATTAGGATTTGTCACTCTGATTGTCGGAGAGGTATCTCTGGGCCCTCTCGGTAATGCACATCACATAAGCCTTGCAAGCATTGCAACTAACGAGTTAGTTGCGAGATGATGTATTACGAAACGAGTAAAGAGACTTGCCGGTAACGAGATTGAACTAGGTATTGAGATACCGACGATCGAATCTCGGGCAAGTAACGTACCGATGACAAAGGTAACAACGTATGTTGTTATGCGGTCTGACCGATAAAGATCTTCGTAGAATATGTGGGAGCCAATATGAGCATCCAGGTTCCGCTATTGGTTATTGACCGGAGACATGTCTCGGTCATGTCTACATTGTTCTCGAACCCGTAGGGTCCGCACGTTTAAGGTTTCTATGACAGTTATATTATGAGTTTATGAGTTTTGATGTATCGAAGTTAGTTCGGAGTCTCAGATGTGATCACGGACATGACGAGGAGTCTCGAAATGGTCGAGACATAAAGATTGATATATTGGACGGCTATATTCGGACACCGGAAGTGTTCCGGATGATTTCGGAGAAAACCAGAGTGCCGGAGGGTTACCGGAACCCCCCGGGAGAAGTAATGGGCCTTATGGGCCATAGTGGAGAGAGAGAGGGGCGGCCAGGGTGGGCCGCGCATCCCCCTCCCCCCTCTGGTCCGAATTGGACTAGGAGAGGGGGGCGGCGCCCCCCTTTCCTTCTTCCTCTCCCCCTTCCTTTCCCCCTCCTAGTAGGAGTAGGAAAGAGGGGAGTCCTACTCCTACTAGGAGGAGGACTCCTCCTCCTTGGCGCGCCCTAGGGCCGGCCGGCCTCCTCCCCTTGCTCCTTTATATACGGGGGCAGGGGGCACCCCTAGACACACAAGTTGATCCACGTAATCATTTTCTTAGCCGTGTGCGGTGCCCCCTTCCACCATACTCCTCGATAATATTGTAGCGGTGCTTAGGCGAAGCCCTGCGACGGTAGAACATCAAGATCGTCACCACGCTGTTGTGCTGACGGAACTCTTCCCCGACACTTTGCTGGATCGGAGTCCGGGGATCGCCATCGAGCTGAACGTGTGCTAAAACTCGGAGATGCCGTAGTTTTGGTGCTTGATCGGTCGGGCCGTGAAGACGTACGACTACATCAACCGCGTTGTCATAACACTTCCGCTGTCGGTCTACGAGGGTACGTAGATCACACTCTCCCATCTCGTTGTTATGCATCACCATGATCTTGCGTGTGCGTAGGAATTTTTTTGAAATTACTACGTTCCCCAACACCTCCTCATTTGGTGGCTGCCTAGAGACCTTCGGGTCACAGTTACTTCGGCCACTCTCTTATACGGCGGCATAACCATATGGTTTACTAATTGTACCGCTTAAATCCTGGTTCATTAGCATAATATGCGCATAACTAGGCATGAATGTGCCTTCTTTCTCAGGGTTTATCTCAGCCAGCCCACCGGCAAGCACCGAAACAACCTGTGTTTGTAAGGACGAATAAAAATCCAAAAAAGACACGTTGAATAATCGAACTCACGACCTCAAAGACCCAACCACGTCCTGCTAGCCACTCGAACAAGCGCGTCCTTCTAACCCATGACCAACGCTAATATTTAAGATCACATTGCAGTGTAAAATATGAAACATTTTTGTTCTTGATTGATTCTTTTTTAACTTCTCAAAAAAACTAATAACTATGAATTGCTGAATATTCTTGGAAACATGAACAAATTTCAAATCTAAAACATTTTTACGAAATGTGAACCATTTTTTGGAAATTCCGAACAACTCTGGACAATTACGAACAAAGTTCTAAATGGTTACATTTTTAAAATTAACAAACATTTTTTTGAAAACATAAAAATATCATAATAGCACGAAATTGAATTAGTGAAAAATTATTGAAAATTTTAACATGTTTTGAACATTCAGAGAAAATATAGAAATATATATTTTTAACACAAACAGTATATTGAATTTTTTTTAATATTTAAATAAAATAAGAATTTTCTGGATTGTAGAAAGAAATGAAACAAAAAAAGGAAAGTGTTTTTGAATTCTGAACAAATTTTTTAATAAAAAAATTTAAAGTTACAAATATTATTTGAAACAGGAAATATTTTCTGAAAATTTGAACAAAATTTGACATTATTAATTATTTTAAAAAATATTTAGTTTACCAAAAAGGAAAAGGAAAAATAAAGCTGGAAGGAAAAAAATAAGAAAGGATAAAAAAAATAGAAACAGAACACAGGAAAAATGGAAAACTGATAACGGACCAGCCCTGTGTTGTGTGCCTGTGCGATCCTCTGACTATTTACTGCAGTGTCCGGTAAATAAGGTTTTCGCAGCTGAATGAGCAGGAAAATAAGTGGGTTGCATTCACTGGGCCACAACATGAGCGGCCCACGTATGTAATTCAGAACAAACCATTTTTTTAACAGGTGGACGCACAAAAATTTATTATCAACTCGGATATAATTTTTTTTCTTTTCGACGGTGAACTGACAAAAAAACTGGAGAAACACACCTTCGTTTATTATTAGGTATAGATATAGATGTGTCCTGCTTGGGGCGACGAAGCGGCGATGTTGTCCGAGTATATGAATAATGCCCTCTCATTTTGTTAATGCGTTTAAGCGTCAGTGAGGGGCGTGTGGAGGTGTGTCTTCCCCGGATCTTTTGAAATCCGTCGGTTTTAGTCTACGGTAGATCCATTTGGATTTTAATCGGCACTTGTGGGTCTTAAGAGTATTTGCATACACTTTTTAGCGTTATCTTCTCTAGGGTGGCGATTTGTTATGCATATCGTGGCCATTGTTGTCTTCTAGTTTACATCAATTACTTTTTTGTTGAAGCCTTCAAAAGATCTTGAGTTTAAACAAGTTTGCTCTGGGAAGACGAAGACCTAGAGACAGAAACCCGTTTTGCTCATGGCGTGCCGCCGATGGATGCAGGAAGAAGAAGGCTTTGGCACCCCGAAAGATTTTGTATGTATTGTGCTTTTCAGTTTGATTGTGTTTGGACGAAGTTGTGATACTTTAATATAAGATCTTATGGCTTTGCAAAAAAAAAAAACAATTCGCAATCAGACCATGCTGGTTTTATTCCTTCAAAATATACTCCCTCCGTCCTAAAATAAGTGTCTCAGCTTTAGTACAACTTTGTACTAAAGTTAGTACAAAGTTGAGACACTTATTTTAGAACGGAGGGAGTAGTATATTACCTTCGCACATTAACTTTAGATTATTAGTGTACTTCGACATATAGAAGTAGAACTCGAAGAAATAGCATGATAACCAATAAGTACTGGCAAGCAAGAATCTGTTTGCTTTTGTCCGGTGATATTAGCATTTTCATTTGGTAATCTAGAGCGCATTTGTGTTTGACGAGATTAGAAGCGTTGTTAGTGGCATAGTAGCATTCGGACGGCGCCGCTCGACGGGCAAGGAGATCTTCAAGAAAAAAATGTAAACATGTTCAAACATTTATTCAAAAAATGTTCGACATGTATATGAAACAAGTTTAGCATTTATTCAAAAGATGTTCTATTTTTATGTTAAAAAATGTCAACCCATATTTAAGAAAGTTCATACGTAACAGATGTTCATGATAAAAAATTTACATTCAATTTAGAAAAAAAATCATAAAATATTAAACAATGTCCATACACAGAAAGTGCGTGAATTAATAAAAATCATGATATCAAAAACAGGAAAACCAATGAGAAACCAACATAAAAATAGAAAATAAAATCAGATAGAATCTTTATAAATCCTCACCGAAATTTCCAAAACCTAGTTAAAATGTTCCATAAAAGATTCTTGAAACTGGTTGAAAATGTTATTCGGCAGGCCCACTTCGCATCAGAGTGAAGGCGAGCGCTTTCTCTGTGATGCAATAGGGCGAGAGACCTCCTAATTGGCACCTTTAGCGCCAGCTAGGTATGTGGCGCTCACGCGCACCTTAGTTAGCCGCGGCCCATAGCTGTCCGACTTTCGCTGGCTTTGTTCGTCATTGAACGTTGAAAGCGAGAGTTGACTGCTAATGTGGCTATTGATGGTTGGCCATGGAAAAAAGATAACAAATTCTTAAAAAAGTTTGAAATATGCAAAACAAAATCCCAATTTGCAGAGAAGTACACCAATTTTTTAAAAAGTACATGAATTCGCAAAAAAATTAATGAATTTGGAAAAAGTTGATGAACTTGCAAAAAGTTCATGAATATGAAAAGAAGTTCAAAATTTAAAATTCGAAACTTTGCAACAAAAGTTCACGATTTGAGAAAAAGTGGACCTATTTGACAAAAATATCACAAATTGAAACCAAGTTCAAGCATTGGAAAAAAAGGCCATGAAATTGAAAATAGTTCACGAACTTGCCAAAAGGTTCACATATTTGAAAAAAGTTTAAGGATTTTGAGTTTTTTCACAAATTTGCAAAGAAGTTCACGATCTGAGGACAAGTTGATAAATTTGAGAAACAAAGTTCATGAATTATAGAAAATTCATAAATTTCAAAATTATTCATGAAATTGAGATTTTTTTTGACGAAATAGAAAAAAGTCAAATAACTTGAGGAAAGTTTAAGAATTGAAATGGTCCATAATTTGGACATATTTGTAAAAATGAAAAAGAGTTCACAAACTTTTTAAAAAAGTTCATAATTTTGAAAAAGTTCACAAATCTGAGAAAAGTTGACAAATTTGGAAAAAAAATTCAATAATCTTTGAGAAATTGAAGAATTTGATAAAACCGAAAAATTAATGAAATAAAAAGGTAAGGAAAACAGAAAACAAAAAGAAAGATAGAAAACTTGCATAAAAAATCGTGTTGGGTAAAAAAACCAGTAGAAAAACTGCCCCACGCAAATTTGTGCACCATTCATGGAAAGGTTCTATCAAAAACAGATGAAAAAAAAGAACTAATGGGCCAGCCTATATAGATCGACAGTCCTGTGTAGGGTGTGAGCGGTTTGCAAAAAATCACTAATTAAGAAGTACTCGTTGCAAAGAACACTTCACTTTTTCGAATCGTGACAAATGGCGCACATGCAGCGCATTACTTATCGCAACTTGGGAGTTTCCCCTTTTTTCGTAGATCCGTTTATTTAAAATGTTTTATCTTTTAAACCGTGTGTCCAAATCTCGAACCATTTTCATCATTGGATTCTTCGCGTCGAGATCTTCAAAACTAGATCCCATATTAATAGATTTTGACAAAAAAAATTCTTCATGAAAAAAAATCAGAAGAAGAAAACCGGGCGAAAAAACCGAATCAGGAGCACGGTTTTTTTCTTTTCCGAAAGAGGCACGCCCGTGTCTCTCACAAAATCACACCCGTGCCTCTCGTGAAAGTAAAACCATAACTCTCGTGGAAGGAAAAAAACATAAAACACATTTTTTTTTCGTTTCCGAGAGGCACGACCGTGACTCTCGCGAAAAGCACAACCGTGCCTCTCGCAGAAGCAAAACCGTGACTCTAGCGAAAGAAAAAAAACAGGAAACACGTATTTTTCCCTTTCTGAGAGGCACGGCCGTGACTCTCGCGAAAGCATAACCGTGCCTCTCGCGGAAGCAAAACCGTGATTCTCGCAAAAGAAAAAAAACAGAAAACGCGTTTTGTTTTTCCCTTTCCGAGGGGCATGGCCGTAACTCTCGCGAAAGCACAATCGTGCCTCTCGTGGAAGCAAAACCGTGACTCTCGTGAAAGAAAAAAAATAGAGAACGCGTTTTTTTCGTTTTCGAAAGGTACGGCTGTGACTCTCACTAAAGCACAACCGTTCCTCTCGCAAAAAAAACCGTGACTTTCGAGAACGAAAAAAAAAAATGTGTTTTTCCGTGCAAAAATTTTTTTTGAATTTTTTCATCAAAAAGCTAAGGAAGACCGGGGGAAAACCGAAACGTTGAAAAAACCTCGAAAAAACCGTTTAAAAACCGGAAAACGCGTACGAAAAAAAAATCCGGAGGGAGCGTCCAGAGCGCGACACGTGACAAATGACTAAGAGCGCGTCAAGTGACACTGATCGTTGCGAGGCTTCCGAAGAAGCGCTCGTTAACTAGTTGCTCCCACTATATCGGACGCATAAGGCGCTGAATAGAAAATACGATCACCCAGAAAAAAAAAAGAATAGGAAATACGATAGGGTGACACCTCCTCGGTGTTTCATGTGGTGCTCACACCGATTAAACGTGCCGCGACCCCAAAAGCGTTGGTCACTCGCCCGTTCCGCTGTGTGGCTGGTAAGTTCGTACCCTTTTGCTGATGCTGCTTTACAAAACTACCTGCTTAACTGGCTGCGTTTACAAAAGTTGAAATCAGAAAATGTTCATGGGTTTTAAATTTTTTTGAAATTTTGAAAAAAATGTTTGTGGATTTAAAATGTGCTCACACATTAGTTTTTCTTCACGAACTACAAAAGTTGTTGCCCATTTGAAGAAAGGTTCACATATTAGAAAAAAGTTCTTGAATTTTCAAAAAGTTTTCGAATTCATAATTAGTTCACTAATTCATAAAAATCATGGATTTGAAAAATATTTACTTTGAATTGTTTTGAAAAAAATCAAAAAACTCATGGATTTGTAAAAAAAATCTTCGTAAAGTTCAAAAAACATGTTCACAATGTAAATCGGAAGCCGATAGGGGTGGGCCTATCTAAGCAACAACAATTTCCAGCGTGGGACGCTCACTATGAAAAGAACTAGTAACCGTCGTAATAAGAGCCAAGAACAATGCTTCACCTACAGACTGGATCTCACAGACTCTTTTTTTTTTGCAGGAAAAACTTTCAATCTATTCATCTTTAATTATGATAGTACAACGAACACGAAAAATAATAAAAATTACATCTAGATCCGTAGACCACCTAGCAACGACTACAAGCACTGAAGCGAGCCGAAGGTGCGCCGCTGTCATCGCCCCTCCCTCACCGGAGCCGGGCAAACGTTGTTGTAGTATACAGTCGGAAAGTCGTCGTACTAAGGTCTCATGGAACCAACGCGCCAGAACAGCAACCGCCGTAGATGAATAGTGTAGATTGAAAGAATCCAACCTAAAGACACACGAACGAAGACGAACGACGAACAGATCCGAGCAAGTCCACCAAAGACAGATCCGCCAGAGACGCACCTCCACACGCCCACCGATGATGCTAGACGCATCACCAGAACAGGGGCTAGGCGGGAAGACCTTTATTCCATCTTCAGGGAGCCGTCGCCGTCTCGCCTTCCCGAGTAGGACACAAACCCTAACAAAGCACAAAAACTGATCTAAAAACGGAGCCCTCCCACCGGCAAGGGTCGAGATCCACTCCGCCTCCATGGCCCTAAAGCCACTGGAGACAGGACGGACCGGCACTGACGCCGACGGGTGGCAGAGAATCCTAGTTTGTTTGGAGGCGGCGACTGTAGATCTCACGGACTCAACTTACGGTCTTGTGTGGCATTTTTTGGTTATAGGGAAATCATGGGAAGGGGCCCACAGTAAAATTCAGGGAGGCCGAAAGGAGGGGGTGGGGGGCGCAGGTTGGTTAGTGGGAGGGCTCCGTGAGTTCTTGGCATAGCACCTAAGTGTAGCATTTTTGGCCCATAGTTAAATTCAGTGTTGGGGTTGGTTAGTGTAGCATTTTGCCCAAGCATTTTTCGGCCCACATTGTTGGAAATATGCCCTAGAGGCAATAATAAATTAGTTATTATTATATTTTATTGTTCATGATAATCTTTATTATGCATGCTAGAATTGTATTGATAGAAAACTCAGATACATGTGTGGATACATAGACAACACCATGTCCCTAGTAAGCCTCTAGTTGACTAGCTCGTTGATCAACAGATGGTTACGGTTTCCTGACCATGGACATTGGATGTCATTGATAACGGGATCACATCATTAGGAGAATGATGTGATGGACAAGACCCAATCCTAAGCCTAGCACAAGATCGTGTAGTTCGTATGCTAAAGCTTTTCTAATGTCAAGTATCATTTCCTTAGACCATGAGATTGTGCAACTCCCGGATACCGTAGGAGTGCTTTGGGTGTGCCAAACGTCACAACGTAACTGGGTGACTATAAAGGTGCACTACGGGTATCTCCGAAAGTGTCTGTTGGGTTGGCACGAATCGAGACTGGGATTTGTCACTCCATGTAAACGGAGAGGTATCTCTGGGCCCACTCGATAGGACATCATCATAATGTGCACAATGTGACCAAGGAGTTGATCACGGGATCATGTGTTACGGAATGAGTAAAGAGACTTGCCAGTAACGAGATTGAACAAGGTATCGGGATACCGGCGATCGACTCTCGGGCAAGTATCGTACTGATAGACAAAGGGAATTGTGTACGGGATTGATTGAATCCTTGACATCGTGGATTCATCCGATGAGATCATCGTGGAGCATGTGGGAGCCAACATGGGTATCCAGATCCCGCTGTTGGTTATTGACCGGAGAGTTGTCTCGGCCATGTCTGCATGACTCCCGAACCCATAGGGTCTACACACTTAAGGTTCGATGACGCTAGGATTATAGGGAAAGTATGTACGCGGTTATCGAATGTTGTTCGGAGTCCCGGATGAGATTCCGGACGTCACGAGGAGTTCCGGAATGGTCCGGAGGTAAAGATTGATATATAGGGAGTATGATTTTGGCCACCGGAAGTGTTCCAGGCATCACCGGTAGTGTACCGGGACCACCGGAGGGGTCCGAGGGTCCACCGGGAGGGGCCACGGGCCCCGGAGGCATACATGGGCCTATAGTGGGAAGGGACCAACCCCTAGGTGGGCTGGGGCGCCTGCCACCAAGGCCCAAGGCGCCTCCAAGAGGGGAAGGGGCAAACCCTAGGGCAGATGGGCCCTAAGGCCCACCCCAGGTGCGCCTCCCCCTCTCCCCCTTGTGGCCGCCACCCTAGATGGGATCAGGGGCTGCCGCACCCCTTGGGTTGGGAACCCTAGAAGGGGCGCAGCCCCCTCCCCTCCCCCTATATATACTTGAGGTATGGGGGCTTCCCAACACACGATTCGATCTCTCTCTTGGCGCAACCCTACCTCTCTCCCTCCTCGTCTCTCGTAGTGCTTGGCGAAGCCCTGCTGGAGTCCGGCACTCCTCCTCCACCACCACGCCGTCGTGCTGCTGCTGGACGGAGTATTCCCAACCTCTCCTTCTCCCCTTGCTGGATCAAGGCGTGGGAGACGTCACCGGGCTGCACGTGTGTTGAACGCGGAGGCGCCGTGGTTCGGCGCTTAGATCGGAGTCAACCGCGATCTGAATCGCTACGAGTACGACTCCTTCATCCGCGTTCTTGCAACGCTTCCGCTTAGCGATCTACAAGGGTATGTAGACGCACTCCCTTCCCATCGTTGCTAGATTACTCCATAGATTGATCTTGGTGATGCGTAGAAAATTTTAAATTTCTGCTACGATCCCCATCAGTGGCATCATGAGCTAGGTCTATGCGTAGTTTCTATGCACGAGTAGAACACAAAGCAGTTGTGGGCGTCGATATTGTCAATTTACTTGCCGTTACTAGTCTTATCTTGATTCGGCGGCATCGTGGGATGAAGCGGCCCGGACCGACCTTACACGTACTCTTGCATGAGACTGGTTCCACCGACTAACATGCACTAGTTGCGTAAGGTGGCTAGCGGGTGTCTGTCTCTCCCACTTTAGTCGGATCTGATTCGATGAAAAGGGTCCTTATGAAGGGTAAATAGAAATTGGCATATCACATTGTGGTTTTGGCGTAGGTAAGAAACGTTCTTGCTAGAAACCTATAGCAGCCACGTAAAAACTTGCAACAACAATTAGAGGACGTCTAACTTGTTTTTGCAGCATATGCCTTGTGATGTGATATGGCCAGAAGGATGTGATGAATGATATATGTGATGTATGAGATTGATCATGTTCTTGTAATAGGAATCACGACTTGCATGTCGATGAGTATGACAACCGGTAGGAGCCATAGGAGTTATCTTAATTTATTTATGACCTGCGTGTCAACATAAACGTCACGTAATTACTTTACTTTATTGCTAAAGTGTTAGCCATAGTAGTAGAAGTAATAGATGACGAGACAACTTGAAGAAGACACGATGATGGAGATTATGATGATGGAGATCATGGTGTCATGCCGGTGACAACGATGATCATGGAGCCCCGAAGATGGAGATCAAAAGGAGAAAAATGATATTGGCCATATCATGTCACTATTTGATTGCATGTGATGTTTATCATGTTTTACATCTTATTTGCTTAGAACGACGGTAGCTTAAATAAGATGATCCCTCACTAAAATTTCAAGAAAAGTGTTCCCCCTAACTGTGCACCGTTGCGAAGGTTCGTTGTTTCGAAGCACCACGTGATGATCGGGTGTGATAGATTCTAATGTTCGAATACAACGGGTGTTGACGAGTCTAGCATGTACAGACATGGCCTCGGAACACATGTGAAACACTTAGATTGACTTGATGAGCCTAGCATGTACAGACATGGCCTCGGAACACGGAAGACCGAAAGGTCGAGCATGAGTCGTATAGAAGATACGATCAACATGAGATGTTCAGCGTTGATGACTAGTCCGTCTCACGTGATGATCGGACACGGCCTAGTCGATTCGAATCATGTATCACTTAGATGACTAGAGGGATGTCTATCTGAGTGGGAGTTCATTGAATAATTTGATTAGATGAACCTAATTATCATGAACATAGTCTAAATTGTCTTTGCAAATATGTTGTAGATAAATAGCTCACGTTGTAGCTCCCTATTTCAATACGTTCCTAGAGAAAGACCAAGTTGAAAGATATCGTAAGCAATGATGCGGACTGGGTCCGTAGTCCGAGGAGTGTCCTCACTGCCACACAGAAGGCTTACATCTTTGATGCACCGCTTGATGTGCAAACCCCTACAACGTCGTCTGTGGATGTTGTGAACACCTGACATACACATCCTGATGACTACTTGATAGTTTAGTGCATCATACTTTACGGCTTAGAATCGGGATTCCAATGACGTTTTGAACGCCATAAGACATGTGAGATGTTCCAAGAGCTGGAATTGGGATTTCAGGCCCATGCCCGTGTTGAGAGGTATGAGACCTCTGACAAGTTCTTTTGCCAACAAGATGGAGGAGAATAACTCAACTAGTGAGCATGTGCTCAGAATGTCTGGGTGCTACAATCACTTAAATCAAGTGGGAGTTAAACCTCCAGATAAGATAGTGATTGATAGAGTTCTCTAGCCACTATCACTAAGCTACTAGATCTTCGTGATGAACTATGACATGCAAGGGATGGAGTTGATCCCGGAGCTGTTCATAGTGCTTAAGACCGCAAAAGGTAGAAATCAAGAAGGAGCATCAAGTGTTGATGGTTTAACAAGACCACTGGTTTCAAGAAGGGCAAGGGCTAGAAGGGAAACTTCATGGATGGCAAACCAGTTGCCGCTCCAGTGAAGGAACCCAAGGTTGAACCCAAACCCGAGACTAAGTGCTTCTATTGTAAGGGGAACGGTCACTGGTAGCAGAATTACCCCAAATGCATGGTAGATAAGAAGGATGGCAACTTCAACAAAGTATATATCTGTTATTAATGTGTACCTCACTAGTACTCCTGGTAGCACCTGGGTATTGGATACCGGTTCAGTTGCTATTATTGGTGACTTGAAGCAAAAGCTACGGACTAAATGGAGACTGGCTAAGGGCGAAGTGACGATGTGTATTGGAAATGTTTCCAAAGTTGATGAGATCACCATCGCACGCTCCATCTGCCTTCGGGATTAGTATTGAACCTAGATAAATGTTATCAGGTGTCTACATTGAGCATGAATATGATTAGATCATGTTCATTGCAATACGGTTATTCATTTAAGTTAGAGAATAATGGTTATTCTGTTTACATGAATAATAGCTTTCATGGTCATGCACCCTATGTGAATGGTTCATTGAATCTCGGTCGTGGTAATACACATGTTCACGCCAAAAGATGTAGAGTTAATAATGATAGTACCACTTTCTTGTGGCACTGCCGCTTAGGTCATATTGGCATAAGATGCATGAAGAAACTCCATGTCGATGGATGTTTGGAGTCACTTGATTTTGAATCGCTTGACACATGCGAGCCATGCCTCATGGGCAGGATGACTAAGACCCCGTTTTCAGGTACAATGAAACGGGCAAGTGACTTGTTGGAAATCATACATGCTGATGCGTGTGATCCAATGAGAATTGAAGCGTGCGGTGGATATCGCTATTTTCTCATCTTCACTGACGATTTCGGTAGATATAGGTATATTTACTTAATGAACCACAAGTCTGAAACGTTTGAAAAGTTCAAGCGATTTCAGAGTGAAGTTAAGAATCATCATAACAAGAAGATCATGTTCCTACGATCTGATCAAAGGGGATTTTCTGAGTTATGAGTTTGGCAAACACTTAAGACATTGTGGAATTGTTTCGCAGTTGAAGCCACCTGGAACACCATAGTAATGGTGTGTCCGGACGTCGTAATTGAACCTTATGAGATATGGTGCGGTCTATGATATCTCTTACCGATCTACCGCTATTATTTTGAGGTTATGCATTAGAGACAGCTACATTCACTTTAGATAGGACACCATCTAAGTCCGTTGAGACGACGTCGTATGAATATGATTTGGCAAGAAACCAAAGTTGTCGTTTCTTAATGTTTGGGTCTGCGATGCTTAAGGCTTCAGCCGGAGAAGCTCGAACGCAAAAGCGGACAAACACATCTTCATAGGATACCCAAAGGTGACAGTTGGGTATACCTTCTATATCAGATCGGAGGGCAAATTGTTTGTCGCTAAGAACGGGTCCTTTCTCGAGAAGGAGTTTCTCTCGAAAGAATTGAGTGGGAGGAAGATAGAACTTGATGAGGTTGTTGAACCTTTACTTCAACCAGAGAGTGACGCAACATAGAAAGATGTTTTTGTGGCGCCTACGTCTGTTGAATAGGAAGTTAATGATAGTGATCATGAAGCTTCGGATCAAGTTGCTATCGAACCTCGTAGGTCGACAAGGATATATACTAGTCCTAAGTGGTACGGTAATCCTGTCTTAGATATCATGTTGTTAGACAACAATGAACCTACGATCTATGGAGAAGCGATGGTGGGCCCGTATTCCGACAAATGGTTAAAAGCCATGAAATCCGAGATAGGATCCATGTATCAGAACAAAGTATGGACTTTGGTGAACTTGCCCGATGATCGGCAAGCCATTGAGATAAATGGATCTTTAAGAAGAAGACAGACGTGGGCGGTAATGTTACCGTCTATGAAGCTCGACTTGTGTGGATACATAGACAACACCATGTCCCTAGTAAGCCTCTAGTTGACTAGCTTGTTGATCAATAGATGGTTACGGTTTCCTGACCATGGACATTGGATGTCATTGATAACGGGATCACATCATTAGGAGAATGATGTGATGGACAAGACCCAATCCTAAGCCTAGCACAAGATCGTGTAGTTCGGATGCTAAAGCTTTTCTAATGTCAAGTATCATTTCCTTAGACCATGAGATTGTGCAACTCCCGGATACCGTAGGAGTGCTTTGGGTGTGCCAAACGTCACAACGTAACTGGGTGGCTATAAAGGTGCACTACGGGTATCTCCGAAAGTGTCCGTTGGGTTGGCATGAATCGAGACTGGGATTTGTCACTCCATGTAAACGGAGAGGTATCTCTGGGCCCACTCGGTAGGACATCATCATAATGTGCACAATGTGACCAAGGAGTTGATCACGGGATGATGTGTTACGGAACGAGTAAAGAGACTTGCCGGTAACGAGATTGAACAAGGTATCGGGATACCGACGATCGAATCTCGGGCAAGTATCGTAACGATAGACAAAGGGAATTGTATACAGGATTGATTGAATCCTTGACATCGTGGTTCATCTGATGAGATCATCATGGAGCATGTGGGAGCCAACATGGGTATCCAGATCCCGCTGTTGGTTATTGACCGGAGAGTTGTCTCGGCCATGTCTGCATGACTCCCGAACCCGTAGGGTCTACACACTTAAGGTTCGATGACGCTAGGGTTATAGGGAAAGTATGTACGCGGTTACCGAATGTTGTTCGGAGTCCCGGATGAGATCCCGGACGTCACGAAGAGTTCCGGAATGGTCCGGAGGTAAAGTTTGATATATAGAAAGTATGGTTTTGGCCACCGGAAGTGTTCCGGGCATCACCGGTAGTGTACCGGGACCACCGGAGGGGTTCGGGGGTCCACCGGGAGGGGCCACGGGCCCCGGAGGCATACATGGGCCTATAGTGGGAAGGGACCAGCCCCTAGGTGGGCTGGGGCGCCTCCCACCAAGGCCCAAGGCGCCTCCAAGAGGGTAAGGGGGCAAACCCTAGGGCAGATGGGCCCTAAGGCCCACCCCAGGTGCGCCTCCCCCTCTCCCCCTTGTGGCCGCCACAAGATGGGATCAGGGGCTGCCGCACCCCTAGGGGTGGGAACCCTAGAAGGGGCGCAGCCCCCTCCCCTCCCCTATATATACTTGAGGTATGGGGGCTGCCCAACACACGATTCGATCTCTCTCTTGGCGCAGCCCTACCTCTCTCCCTCCTCGTCTCTCGTAGTGCTTGGCGAAGCCCTGCTGGAGTCCCGCGCTCCTCCACCACCACCACGCCGTCGTGTTGCTGCTGGACGGAGTATTCCCAACCTCTCCTTCTCCCCTTGCTGGATCAAGGCGCGGGAGACGTCACCGGGCTGCACGTGTGTTGAACGCGGAGGCGCTGTGGTTCGGCGCTTAGATCGGAATCAACCGGGATCTGAATCGCTACGAGTACGACTCCTTCATCCGCGTTCTTGCAACGCTTCCGCTTAGCGATCTACAAGGGTATGTAGATGCACTCCCTTCCCCTTGTTGCTAGATTACTCCATAGATTGATCTTGGTGATGCGTAAAAATTTTTAAATTTCTGCTACGATCCCCATCACACAGTTCTTGCATAGGCCTAGGATTTGAATCCTGGTGGACTGGGGATACCACTATGCTCCTAGCCATCCAAGCACATGTTGATTCACCTTAGCATAAATAAATTGAGGGCCTTATGCAAGATTATAAATTCTTCTGCTATGTATCTTCTTCCTTCCATAATGTACCTTCCATTAATAAAGGTAGTTTGTTCATAAGAAACCAAGGAGCCAAAGCATTACATAGCTGGGGATCTCTTTATTTGGGTGCTCCCTCACAAAACTTCATGTTGCATGCCTATTAGGCCCTTGCCTCGGGCTTCTTCCAAAATATGAGGTTACGTTGGATGTTTCCAATCCTCTGGAATCACGGGAAAATATCTGGTGCATCGGAGCTTGTGGTGCTACCGGTGCACCGAACACACAATGTGTTTTTAAAATGTTCAAAAAATTCTGCAAAAAAATTAGTACACTCACACAACATTAATGTAGGTTGTCATAAAATTTCAAGTCAAAATTCGAAACATAACTCAAAAAACAAAAATGACAAATTCAACATTGAATAGTACATAACATAACCTGGGCTTTAGATTTGGCCCATTATCACACTGACGTCAAATTTGTCATTTTTGTATCTCAAAAAATATTTTAAATTTGTGTACGAATTTTTGTGACATTATACATTAATGTTGCGTTAATATGCTAGAATTTTTTTTCAGATTTTTTTAAATATTCTATAGCATTCGGTGCACCGGTAGCATCACAAGTGTGGGTGCACCGGATACATTCCCCCGAATCACCATGGGAGATAAAACATCCTCTGAAACACTATTCAATTTCCTCCATTCCAAACGCTTGGAAAGGAAACTATGTTGCGGACAGGCCCTAAACTTAACGTCTCTGGCGCCACTAATCACATCTTGATTTTTTCTTATTCGTCTGATAGAAAAATCACGGACCACTCAAAAAAAGATTTTAAAATATCATACTTGCCGAATGATAAACACTTGACAGGCCGCCGCATCACCTGCCCACATAATAACTATTGGGGACATGGGCCCGAAGCCTACCTGTTGAGAACGTCAAAGTCTGGCTTATTGTGAGACCTAGGGTAGACTCTAGGACCAGCTAAATGGGCCAGTCTGGCGCAAGAAGAAGTGTATGTCCTGATCAACTCAAAAACAAAAAATTGTATGTCCTGATATGGAAGATTATTTTTCTGAATCTTTTATATTTATGAAATGTAAAAAATGTATACATATATTTTTTGAGAGAAAACTTCTGATGTATTCATCATGGTTAATGTTCATGAATTGCAAACAAATCAGTTGCACAATTTAAGAAAAATGTTCACACAATTTTAAAAAGGTACGTAACATTAAAAAGTGTACACACGCATTAAAATATCGTTCATAACATATTTAAAACAAACTCATACAATAAAAGAATTCTTTCACTTTTTTTTATAAAACTTCATCCCATTCAAAAAAATTGGCCTGCCATTTAAAAATGATCACACATTTACGAAATGTTCATGAAATTTAAAAATTGTTCATAACACATAAAAATGTCTGCATGTTTAATCAAATGTTCATGAAAAAATGTTCAACGTGTATATGAAAACATTTAGCATGTAAATAAAGAATGTTCATCTTGTATCTTAAAAAAATGTTGACATCTATTAAAAATATTCATATTTTTTTAAAGTTCATAAAAAATCGCACAATTTTGAAAAAAATGTTCACGACATATAGAAACTGTTGGTAGTTTTATTTCTGTACTGCTTGCGCTCACACTCGCTAGCCATTTTCCTTTATCTGGAAAAGATTTCATACGCTGGCGTGATTCGTCACTAACAACTTCAGTTGTCTCGGGGAAAGTGAATTCGACGAGCAACTTGGATGGCTCCTGTCCAAAAGAAAAAGAAAAGAAAAAGAAGGCACGGCGGTCTATAAAGCACAGCAAATGATGGCGCTCGAATCCGAATCGTGTTATCTTCTCGACCGGCTCACCGCTCCTTGGCTTGCTTGCTTCTTATCGGGAGGAATATTATATCATCAGCATGGGCCGGAAGGCTGCAGGCACTTCCTCCTCTCTTTCCATTTTGTTTCTGAGAATAATTACAGGGCCGATTATAGCTTGGAGATAGACGTGCACCGTCAGTCATGTAGTTGGGGTTTTCAATCAACATGTAACTTGGATCATTTCATTTTTACTTGATGGATATGAGAACTTCTCTCTTTCTATGAACAGTGACATGGCATCTCAGATATTTCCGTTGCACGCATTAGATAACTTCTGGTCTATTGAAGTATATTAGCATATCTCTATATTTCATTGTATAATAAAATTTGCAATCCATCTTCTAGCTTATCTCTAGGAGAGACTTCCTATCCTTTAAGCCCTTGGAACATCTACAAACCAGAAACACCTAATTTGATGTCCTATACGCCCACGGACGTGTTTGCTAGCACTGCCTGGACAATACCCAAGTTTCCCCTCCACAACCCCAAACCCCAAATGCGGATACTCTATTTCATACAAACTCATGCATAGTACATAGATCATAGAGATAGAATAAAAACTTAGCAGTTACGCGCATCAGACATGCAATTTGTTCATCCAAAAGGCCCGAGCTAGCTCAAATGAAACCTAAAACAAACATAAAAACAACTAAAATCTAAACTGGCATGGCGGGCAACCGGAGTTCACCACTTCTCGGCCGGGCCCTTGCCCTTGCGGTCGGCAGCGCGGTGGTCCATCTCCTCTATGTACGCGTCTGCGGCGGGAGGGTCGTCGTCGTCCGTGGTGGTGCCGCTCTTTGGTGCGGACAAAATGTACCTGAAGAGGCGGCGGAGGAGGCACTGCTGCTCCTTGGTGTGGCAGGCGGGCTTGACGGCGGCGGTCTCCTCTTGTCGGGCGAGGTGCTCGGACACCTCGAGAACGAGGCAGAGCGCCTTCGCGTTCTTGCACCGGAGGCGCCGCACGTTGGTCTCCACCGTGGTCAGCGACCGCCGCATGACCTCGTAGAGGAGAGCCTCCTCCAGGTCAACGGGGACAGAGCACGCCCGCTGGCGGGAAGAGCCGGGCACCGCCAAATCTGCCGCCCACTGCCGCTTGCACCGGGCCTCCTTCGCCTCTAACTTCGGCATACGCATCCCCGGGAACGAGCAACCACCTCGCACGGGTGGTGCGCGCGCCAGAGGGGAATGGGAAACGGCCGCCAGCCGGATCTGGAGCGGTGCGGAGCAGGAAGGGCGACCACGTCCTGCATTCCTACACCGGGAGGTGTAGCAGCTAGCGGCGGATGCGAGGGAGCTAGAGTTACTGCCGGTGTCCACAAACGAGTGCTTGATGGAGATGTGGAGCTCCTCGTCGTCTGGCGCGTTGGAGCTAGATCCGGCGTCCTCACGACTAGGAAAAGGGCTATAGATGGAATGGACACTAATGACGCACCTGTCATGTGGTGCGCCACTACTATATAGCAGTGGCGCACCATGTGCTGGTGCGCCATTAGTGTGGAAGACACTAATGGCACACCTGGCACATGGTGCGCCACTAGTAACAAATTTTTTTTCGAACATACTAACGGCGCATCACTGCACGGTGCGCCACTACTATTGTTTTTTTTAAATTCCTTTTTTGCAAAACTACTAATGGCGCACTGTAGCATAGTGCGCCATTACTAGTTTAAACTAGTAATGGTGCACTATACCACGGTGCGCCATTAGAATTTTTTTTTATTTTTTGCAGAACTTCTAATGACGCATCAGCAGCAGGTGCGCCATTAGTATGTTGGGTTACTAATGGCGCATGGCTGTGTGGTGCGCCATTAGTAATCTGGGACTAGCTAGATATTTTGGACAGCCACACCTACACACTCACTTTCCCCACTTCATTCCCTCCACCTCCTTCTCCAAGCTTGTCGGCTGCCTCCTCCTCCTCACCTCATTTGCACCATAGATTCATCAAAATTAAGTGGTGAAATTACCTTTTTTTGATAGGTAAGTAAGGGGAAAGCTATCTTCATGTTGTAGATCTACTTTTTTTCTCCCTAGCTCGCTCCAACAACGTGCACATGCACTTTTTGTGGCCTAGCTAGATCTATGTATGTTCGTGGTGTTGCATATGTTTGTGGTGTTGCATATATGTTTGTGTTTGTAGGTACTGGTATTTGAAATGCGATAGTTGCCAATATTTTGCCGGAATGTCGATTCATTTCCGTTTCGGCGAGAATTTTGGCACTATGCATTCTTTTTGGTCCTATTTTTAGGGAAAGTCATGCCAAATTTTTTCTTGGTTCTAAAATATCGTTTTGCTCTACCCCGCAGGCGACCATGGTCTGCATGATGACCGAAGGCATCGTGAATAGGTTTTTGAGCTCCGCGAAGGCCGAGATGCTTCAAAAGAACGAGACGGAGATAAGATGTCCGTGTCGAAGATGCAAGCTTAAGAGCCTTATTGCGGACCCGGATTCCGGGCAGGTGCGGGACCACCTGCTCTTGCGTGGTTTCATGGATGGCTATCGATGGCAAGGTGATGAAGATGACTATGAAGTCGTCCATGGGGGCCGGGCAAGAAATGAGGAAGGGCAGCAAGACAACCACTGCGGCTCGGGCGGGCGAGAAGACGAAGAATCTCCAGGACATGATCACGACGGTGATGCTGTACACAATCATCATATAGAAGATGCCGGACATGATGATGAGGAAGATGCCAGAGCAGACGAAGGGCATGATCATGAAGATGTAGATGCCGGCGGAGCAGACGATGATGGACCATCGATGGGCTGGGTGCAGGACCCTCATATTCAAGAGCTGCTTCTCAAGCAGACGGATAACGCAAGAGCTGCCGCCCGAGAGAAAGCCAAGCTGGATCAACTGGAGATAGACGCGGTTACTCCATTGTATGAAGGATGCAGGCCCGAGGATACCCGCCTGAAAGTAACGCTCATGGCTCTGGAGATGAGGGTAAAACACAAAATGACCAACACATGCTTCGACGAGAACATGTCATTCTGGCACAAACGTCTTCCCAAGGGGAACAAGTGCCCGACTAGTTCCGAGGAGGCGAAGAAAATCGTGTGTCCTCTGGATTTACCGCAGTGAAATACCATGTGTGCATGAACAATTGCATCATTTATCGGGACGAGCATGCGGAGTCTACCATATGTCCGGTGTGCGGCGTCACTCGATACAAGAAGAGGAAGAAAGCTCCTTGAAAAGTGGTGTGGTACTTTCCGATCACTCCTCGTTTGCAGCGGTATTTCACGGACCCTAAGGTAGCAAAGCTCCTGCGTTGGCACGCGGATAGGGAGGAGAAGAATCAAGAAGATGACACAAATGATCCGGAGATAAATAAAAAAGACAAGATGCTGAGTCACCCAAAGGATGCGAGCTAGTGGCAAGCGTTGAACTTCGAACACCCAGAATTTGGGAAGGATCCAAGAAACATCATGTTGGGCGCGAGCATCGATGGAGTCAATCCGTTTGGTAGCCAGAGAAGCACACAGAGCACCTGGCCTATGTTTGTGTGGATGTACAACCTTCCTCCCTGGTTGTGCATGAAGAGGAAGTACATTCACATGAGTATGCTAATTGAAGGGCCAAAACAACCAGGGAACGACATCAATCTGTATCTGGGGCTGCTAAAAAAGGAGCTAGAAACGCTGTGGAAAACGCCAGCCAATATGTGGGACGCCGCAGAGAAAGAATATTTCCCTATGAGAGCCGCACTGCTCACGACGGTGCACGACTATCTCGGTTATGGATATTTCGCGGGGCAGGTGGTCCACGGATTTTCTGGATGCGTCAGGTGCATGGATGACACAACGTATCGCCAGGTAGATAGAGATCCCGGGTCTTCGAAAACCGTGTTCATGGGACATCGAAGGTGGCTTTGCGATGATGACCCGTGGAGGAAACGCAAGGATCTGTTCGATGGTGAAACCGAACCCCGAAGATGCCCGCGTACGAGGAGCGGCGAGGAAATAGACCAGCTGTTGAAAAATTGGAAAGATTGCCCACTGCCGGGAAAGAAGCAAAAGGCGTCAGAGCCGGGAAAGAAGCGAAAGGCACCAGAGCCGCTGCTGAAGGTATGGAAAACGAGGTCTGTTTTCTGGGACTTGCCGTACTGGAAGATCCACCGTGTGCCTCACAGCCTTGATGTCATGCATATCACGAAGAACGTGTGCGAGAGTCTGCTTGGTACCCTGCTCAACATGCTAGAGAGGACCAAAGATGGGCCGAAAGCAAGGGCAGACTTGAAATCAATTGGCATCAGGGAGGAGCTTCACGCTAATGATGATGATGATGATGATGATGATGATGATGATGATGATGATGATGATGAGGCAAAGCAGGACACGGAAAGTCGTCGCAAAGGCAAAAAGGCCTAGAAGACCGGAAACGACTACCCTCCCACGTCCTTCACTCTAAGTCAGGAGGAGATCGAGCAGTTTTTCACCTGCCTCGTAGGAGTAAAACTTCCTTACGGTTACGCGGGGAAGATAAGCAAATACCTAGACCCAGCGAAGCAGAAGTTCAGCGGGATTAAGTCTCACGACTGTCACGTGCTGATGACGCAGATACTTCCAGTTGCAATCCGTGGGATCATGGACGCGCACGTCCGTGAAACGCTATTTGGCCTATGCAACTTTTTCGACGTCATCTCTCGGAAGTTGGTTGGCGTGAGGCAACTCAGAAGGCTACAGGAAGAGATCGTGGTGATACTATGCGAGCTTGAGATGTACTTCCCGCCCGCATTCTTCGACGTTATGGTGCATCTGCTGGTCCATATCGTGGAGGATATCATCCAACTCGGGCTGACGTTCCTGCACAGCATGATGCCGTTCGAAAGGATGAATGGTGTCATCAAAGGATACGTTCGCAACATGTCACGTCCAGAGGGAAGCATAGCCAGGGGCTTTCTGACCGAAGAGTGCATCTCCTACTGCATGAATTATCTAGGCATCAAGGACCCCGTTGGTCTGCCCGTCAACAGGCACCTCGGCAGGCTCGCTGGATGGGGTCACCGTGAGGGTTGCCGCGAAATGCATGTCGACTTCGAGGGTTGACTCGCCGACTTTGAAAGAGCAAACCTAGTCGCGCTACAACACATAGACGTGGTCGATCCTTGGGTGGTAGAGCACAAAACTTTTATTGAGAAGACGTACAATAACCGAGGCCAACAGAGGACGGACGGAGATATAATCAAAGAGCACAACTCATGTTTCACGCATTGGTTCAAGCAGAAGCTTCTGTCGTACCCTTTACATGAGGATTCTTCCGCGGAAGAACAACTCCTATTCGCCTTGTCACAGGGCGCCGAGCACAACCTGATGACCTATGAGGCGTACGATATCAACGGGTACACATTCTACACCGAGGACAAGGACATGAAGAGCGATGGTTATCAGAACTCCGGGGTAACGATGGAATCCTACACCGGTAACGACAAGGACAGATACTACGGAAGGATCGAGGAGATCTAGGAGCTGAGCTACGCTGGAGAGAAGGTCCCGATGTTCCGTGTCAGATGGGCCAAGAGCGTCTTAAAAGAAGACCGGTATTTCACCACCATGGTTATACCCGAAGCCAAATCCAAGACCGCGAGCGCAAACTTCACCGCGAAAAATGAGCCATGGGTACTGGCTTCCCAAGTGGACCAATGCTTCTTCATTACCGACCCGTCAAAGCCCAGTCGTGTTGTCGTGAGGAGAGGCAAAAGGAAGATCATCGTAATGGATGGAGTAGCCAATGAGCAAGACTTCGACAAGTACGGCGACCCGAAGATCGAACATGACGACGACGATGAAGTAGCAGCATACACCACAAGAAGAAGTAGGACCACCCTACCTAAAGGACGTCCGTTCCACAGAAGAACTCCATTTGCGAAAAAGAAGGGCAAGAAGATTGTGAACAGATAGCTAGCTAAAATCGATTGTATTTAAATCGTAGCCTTCATTTCTCTATTGTATTTCATGGGCACTTTTTGAACTCATGAATGTTTTTAAATTTCATGGACACTCGATCTCGATCCCCCTCCATCTCTATCGCTATCCCACCTCGCTAGATCCGGTCCCCCTCGCCGCCGAGCACCCCCCGCACCATCACCCCCGCTCCACCGGCCGCAGCCGCCACAGTGAATATATGCAGTGAACAGAAATTGACAGGTTTTCTTGACTGAATTTAGTCCTATATAGTGAATATATGCAGTCAATATACAGTCATTGTAATTTTTGGGAGTAATTTTTGGTGTCAAATCACTCAAGCAGTAACTGAATTTTCAAACTGAACTTGACACAATACCATTCAGTTAATTTGCTTGGACAGTAGTATGTATGCTAATCACTTTATGCATGGTGTTATGCCCTGTTATCTCTGTTCAGTTGACTAATGAAGCACTAGCCTCATCCATGGTACAAGTTCACCTGTGAACACTTGAAATTAGTCAGGACATCCCGTACTGATAGATGTAAATTGTGTCCAGTAGGCTTTGAAGCATCGGTTTTTCCTGTTTCTAACTCTGAATCTGATATAAACCATATTGTTGGCATAAGTGGTCTTTTGTATATGTGTTGATGCTTTGTTAATATAAAGCTATAGATGATGTTGTACTTGTGATGATGCTACTTGTGATCTTCTAAAATGACCCATTGGCGACTTCATTATGCGGGGATAATGATATTGCAGGTACCCCGAGAGGCCCTTGAGTTTGCCGGAATGTCGATTAACTTCCGTTCCGACAAATTCGGGTACTCCATATGTCCTATTTTCAGCAAAGGTCATGCTGAAATTTTCCGTGAATTTTAGCATGACTTTGCTAAAAATAGGACATATGGGGTACTTGCGACTAATGCATGGCCCGGGGTATCTTAGTACTTAGTTAAGTAGGATCAACTGCCCTACCATTCTTGCTGCATAGGTGGCAATAGAGCCAAGTGATTAGTGCCAAGTGATTAGGCCCAACCTAGGGTGCCTCGGCATCGATAAACCCTAAATGATGAAAACTTAACTTAGTATTTAGGGTGCCTCAGCGTCGACAAACCCTAAATGATGAAACCTTGGCTTCTATAGGGTGCCTCGGTGTCGATGAGAACCTAAATGATGTACGCTTAGGCTTTTAGGGTGCCTCGGCGTCGACAAACCCTAAATGATAAAAGCTTAGCTTTTAGGATGCCTCGGTGTCGACAAACCCTAAATGATGAGACCATGATCTTGTTCCTTGACAATAGCCAACTTTTTTCCTATTTAGAGCGAAACATGGCCCACAACGATGAGGCCGGTGGTTCGGGCGGCAAGCAATTCTGGGAGCTGTCCCAGGAGATGGAGGAACAACCTCACCGCTATGAGGACGCCGCGGAAGACACCGATCCTGACTACACAACCCCTAGTGGCGTAGGGGATAACACCACTGATGGTGCCGCCGAGGAAGCCACCACTAATGATGGCGGTGCACACACAGATGGCAGCCAACCGAAGAAGAAACGGAAGGACCGTCGCCCGAACGCGCTCCGCACCGTCAAGGAGGAATTTACTCAAGTGGACTCCGACGGGCATCCAACGGAGCCCAAACATATAGTCAAGGGGTACTCGGTTCAGCTCGGGTGCATTCTTCGGAGCATCGTCTCGATCAACACCGAGAACCTTAGGCATAAGGACCGAAGGAATTTGCGCAACCTCCTCTTCACGAAGCTGCACGAATGATACAAGTTCCCCGCTGAATTTGAAAACACACGCCTCTTAGGGAATAAAGTGAACAGTGCCGCCCTCACGAGGATGAGCACGACCCTGTCTACTTGGAGAAGCACGGTGAAGAGAATGATTGAGAAAGGTGATAGTTATGAGAAGATCAAGGAGAAAAATCCTTCAATCAGCGAAGAGGACTACAAGGAGTTGAAGATCAAGTGCGAGAGCCCCAGAACCTCCGAATCAAGTCAGTGGGGGAAAGAAATGCGGGAGTTGAACTTAGGGGAACACAAACTCGGTCCCGGCGGTTACAGAGTGGCAGAGCCTATAAGGGACAAGGAGGACGCGGAGCGTGCCCAGCAAGGCCTACCGCCCCGCTTCGAGAAATACATCAGTGACAAGCAGACCAGGAACTATGTCAGGGCCCGGTACAAGGAGGACCCGATAACAAAGGAGTTTACCACGGATCCGAAGACCAGGGCGCTTGAGCTTGTTCTGGCGAAGGAGACTAAAAGCAGTAGCACGGGGTCGTCTTAGAGCACCCCTGCTTGGGACAGCACTCTAAATAGGGCGTTGAACGTAATGAAAAACAAGAACAAGCTCACTAAGCCGTCGTCAGCTGGTCGTGTGGCCACCAAAGGCTTGTCCACAAAATGGTCGTCATACTATACCGCTGGTGGGCGAAAGGAGAAGAAGACCAGCTTGGAAAGCCAGTCGCGCGAGGTTGAAGCACTCAAGGCACAAGTGGCGCGGATACCGGAGATTGTCCAAGAGCAAGTGCAACAACAACTGGGATCGACGCTCACCGGCATTATGACTACCTTGATTCATGGGATAACAACGTGGATTGCGGGTGGCCAACAGGGGCCGCCCCCGATTCCCATCTTCACGGCCAGTAACTTGCACAACGCGCAGGCGGCGCCATTGGTGTCTCCGGTGGTGGCGGTATTGGTGTCTCCGACGCCAGCACGGCCAGCATTGGAGCTTAATGCACCCGGGTGTACGCCGGCCGGCACCTCGCTAGCAAGCGGGCCCTCCGTCAGTTGCACGCCCGCCGTTGGCGGTGCCTCAACATTAGCCGAGCTCGACGCCATCATCACGGTAACTAATTAAGCCTCTCGACCGAGGACTTCATCTCCTTGCCTTTGACTGGGCATCCCTGACGCCCTACATGTTTTCATAGGGCGCCGCCGACGTTCCGTGCACTCTCCTGCACTTCGTGAACGATGAGTTGGTCGATGTCGCCAAGGGCAAAATCGTTCAACCGGGCAACCCCATGTTCCACGGTAAACCGATGCCACCCACCGTGTATAGGGTTCAACTGGTTCGGGTGCTGCCAGGCTGCGACGAGTTGTTACCTCTGATTCAACTCGCCGGGGCCGACGAAGATGATCTGATGACCCTCAACGCCTGCCTAAGTTGGCCCCTGCTTTGGCCGAAGAGCCAGATTCGTTTGGGGGCGGGGGACACCACCCCAAAGACAACACCGCCAGTCGTGCCGGCGCCAAGCCATGGAAAGACCGCCGCAACGCTACCGGACATTGCGGACATCCCTATGGCACAGGATCCGAACATGCATATGGCACAGGATCTGACGGCGACAATGACGACGGCCGTATATTTAGCAACGTCGCTAAGTACTTTACCGAACATGGGTACGATGACGAATTTGAAGGAAATATGCCCTAGAGGCAATAATAAAGTTATCATTTATTTCCTTATATCATGATAAATGTTTATTATTCATGCTAGAATTGTATTAACCGGAAACATAATACATGTGTGAATACATAGACAAACAGAGTGTCACTAGTATGCCTCTACTTGACTAGCTCGTTAATCGAAGATGGTTATGTTTCCTAACCATAAACAAAAGAGTTGTTATTTGATTAACAGGATCACATCATTAGGAGAATGATGTGATTGACATGACCCATTCCATTAGCTTAGCACCCGATCGTTTAGTGTGTTGCTATTGCTTTCTTCATGACTTATACATGTTCCTATGACTATGAGATTATGCAACTCCCGTTTGGCGGAGGAACACTTTGTGTGCTACCAAACGTCACAACGTAACTGGGTGATTATAAAGGAGCTCTACAGGTGTCTCCAAAGGTACATGTTGGGTTGGCGTATTTCGAGATTAGGATTTGTCACTCCGATTGTCGGAGAGGTATCTCTGGGCCCTCTCGATAATGCATCACATAAGCCTTGCAAGTATTGCAACTCATGAGTTAGTTGTGAGATGATGTATTACGGAACGAGTAAAGAGACTTGCCGGTAACGAGATTGAACTAGGTATTAAGATACCGACGATCGAATCTCGGGCAAGTAACATACCGATGACAAAGGGAACAACGTATGTTGTTATGCGGTCTGGCCGATAAAGATCTTCGTAGAATATGTGGGAGCCAATATGAGCATCCAGGTTCCGCTATTGGTTATTGACTGGAGACGTGTCTCGGTCATGTCTATATTGTTCTCGAACCCATAGGGTCCGCACGCTTAAGGTTTCAATGACAGTTATATTATGAGTTTATGAGTTTTGATGTACCGAAGGAGTTTGGAGTCCCAGATGAGATCGGGGACATGACGAGGAGTCTCGAAATGGTCGAGACGTAAAGATCGATATATTGAACGACTATATTCGGACATAGGAAAGGTTCCGAGTGATTCGATTATTTTTCGGAGTACCGGAGAGTTACGGGAATTCGCCGGGGATCATATGGGCCTTATTGGGCCATACGGGAATAGAGGAGAGAGGCCAAAAGGACGGAGGCCTTCGCCCCCCCTTTGGTCCGAATTGGACAAGGGGCGCAGCCCCCTTTTCCTTCTTCCTCTCCCCCTCTTTCCCCTTCTCCTACTCCAACAAGGAAGGAGGGAGTCCTACTCCCGGTGGGAGTAGGACTCCCCTTGGCGCGCCCCCTCCTAGGCCGACCGCCCCCTCCCCCTTGCTCCTTTATATACGGGGGTAAGGGGGCACCCCATGACACAGAAGTTGATCCACGTGATCATATTATTAGCCGTGTGCGGTGCCCCCTTTCCACCATAGTCCTCGATAATATTGCAGCGGTGCTTAGGCGAAGCCCTGCGACAGTAGTACATCAAGATCGTCACCACGCCGTCGTGCTGACGGAACTCTTCCCCGACACTTTGATGGATCGGAGTCCGGGGATCGTCATCGAGCTGAACGTGTGCTAAAACTCGGAGGTGCCGTAGTTTCGGTGCTTGATCAGTCGGGCCGTGAAGACGTACGACTACATCAACCACGTTGTGCTAACGCTTCCGTTGTCGATCTACTAGGGTACGTAGATCACACTCTCCCCTCTCGTTGCTATGCATCACCATGATCTTGTGTGTGCGTAGGAAAATTTTGAAATTACTACGAAACCCAACAGTGGCATCCGAGCCTAGGTTTTATGTGTTGATGTTATATGCACGAGTAGAACACAAGTGAGTTGTGGGCGATATAAGTCATACTGCTTACCAGCATGTCATACTTTGGTTCGACGGTATTGTTGGACGAAGCGGCCCGGACCGACATTACGCGTACGCTTACGCGAGACCGGTTCTCCCGACGTGCTTTGCACAAAGGTGGCTAGCGGGTGACAGTTTCTCCAACTCTAGTTGAACCGAGTGTGGCTACGCCCGGTCCTTGCGAAGGTTAAAACAGCACCAACTTGACAAACTATCGTTGTGGTTTTGATGCGTAGGTAAGATTGGTTCTTGCTTAAGTCCGTAGCAGCCACGTAAAACTTGCAACAACAAAGTAGAGGACGTCTAACTTGTTTTTGCAGGGCATGTTGTGATGTGATATGGTCAAGACATGATGCTAAATTTTATTGTATGAGATGATCATGTTTTGTAACCGAGTTATCGGCAACTGGCAGGAGCCATATGGTTGTCGCTTTATTGTATCCAATGCAATCGCGCTGTAATGCTTTACTTTATCACTAAGCGGTAGCGATAGTCGTGGAAGCATAAGATTGGCGAGACGACAACGATGCTACGATGGAGATCAAGGTGTCGCACCAGTGACGATGGTGATCATGACGGTGCTTCGAAGATGGAGATCATAAGCAGAAGATGATAGTGGCCATATCATATCACTTATATTGATTGCATGTGATGTTTATCTTTTATGCATCTTATCTTGCTTTGATTGACGGTAGCATTATAAGATGATCTCTCACTAATTATCAAGAAGTGTTCTCCCTGAGTATGCACCGTTGCGAAAGTTCTTCGTGCTGAGACACCACATGATGATCGGGTGTGATAGGCTCTACGTTCAAATACAACGGGTGCAAAACAGTTGCACACGCATAATACTCAGGTTATACTTGACGAGCCAAGCATATACAGATATGGCCTCGGAACACGGAGACCGAAAGGTCGAGCGTGAATCATATAGCAGATATGATCAACATAGCGATGTTCACCAATGAAACTACTCCATCTCACGTGATGATCGGACATGGTTTAGTTGATTTGGATCACGTAATCACTTAGAGGATTAGAGGGATGTCTATCTAAGTGGGAGTTCTTAAGTAATATGATTAATTGAACTTAAATTTATCATGAACTTAGTCCTGGTAGTATTTTGCAAATTATGTTGTAGATCAATAGCTCGCGTTGTTGCTTCCCTGTGTTTATTTTGATATGTTCCTAGAGAAAATTGTGTTGAAAGATGTTAGTAGCAATGATGCGGATTAGATCCGTGATCTAAGGTTTATCCTCATTGCTGCACAGAAGAATTATGTCCTTGATGCACCGCTAGGTGACAGACCTATTGCAGGAGCAGATGCAGACGTTATGAACGTTTGGCTAGCTCAATATGATGACTACTTGATAGTTTAGTGCACCATGCTTAATGGCTTAGAATCGGGACTTCAAAGACGTTTTGAACGTCATGGAGCATATGAGATGTTCCAGGAGTTGAAGTTAATATTTTAAGCAAATACCCGAGTTGGGAGATATGAAGTCTCCAACAAGTTCTATAGCTAAAAGATGGAGGAGAATCGCTCAACTAGTGAGCATGTGCTCAGATTGTCTGAGTACTACAATCGCTTGAATCAAGTGGGAGTTAATCTTCCAGATAAGATAGTGATTGACAGAATTCTCTAGTCACCTTCACCAAGTTAGTAGAACTTCGTGATGAACTATGATATGCAAGGGATAACGGAAACGATTCCCAAGCTCTTCGTAATGCGGAAATTGACGAAGGTAGAAATCGAGAAAAACATCAAGTGTTGATGGTAGACAAGACCACTAGTTTCAAGAAAAGGGCAGTGGGAAGAAGGGGAACTTCAAAAAGAACAGCAAGCAAGTTGCTGCTCAAGTGAAGAAGCCCAACTCTGGCCCTAAGCCTGAGACTGTTTCTACTGCAAAGGAACTAGTCACTGGAAGCGGAACTACCCCAAGTGATTGGCAGATAAGAAGGATGGCAAAGTGAACATAAGTATATTTGATATACATGTTATTGATGTGTACTTTACTAATGTTTATAGCAACCCCTCAGTATTTGATACTAGTTCAGTTGCTAAGATTAGTAACTCGAAACGGGAGTTGCAGAATAAATAGAGACTAGTTAAGGGTGAATTGACGATGTGTGTTGGAAGTGGTTCCAAGATTGATATGATCATCATCGCACACTCCCTATACTTTCGGGATTAGTGTTGAACCTGAATAAGTGTTATTTGGTGTTTGCGTTGAGCATGAATATGATTTGATCATGTTTATTGTAATACGGTTATTCATTTAAGTAAGAGAATAAATTGTTGTTCTGTTTACATGAATAAAACCTTATATGGTTACACACCCAATGAAAATAGTTCGTTGGATCTCGATCGTAGTGATACACATAATCATAATATTGAAATCAAAAGATGCAAAGTTAATAATGATAGTGCAACTTATTTGTGGCACTACCGTTTAGGTCATATTGGTGTAAAGCGCATGAAGAAACTCCATGCTGATGGGCTTTTGGAATCACTTGATTATGAATTAGTTGATGCTTGTGAACCATGCCGCATGGGCAAGATGACTAAGACTCTGTTCTTCGGAACAATGGAGCGAGCAACAGATTTGTTGGAAATCATACATACTGATGTATGTGGTCCGATGAATATTGAGGCTCGCGACAAGTATCATTATTTTCTGATCTTCACAGATGATTTGAGCAGATATGAGTATATCTACTTGATGAAACATAAGTCTGAAACATTTGAAAAGTTCAAAGAATTTCAGAGTGAAGTGAAAAATCATCGTAACAAGAAAATAAAGTTTCTACGATCTGATCGTAGAGAAGAGTATTTGAGTTACGAGTTTGGCCTTTAGTTAAAAACAATGTGAAATAGTTTCACTACTCACGCCACCTGGAACACCACAATGTAATGGTGTGTCCGAACGTCATAACCGTACTTTATTAGATATGGTGCGATCTATGATGTCTCTTACCGATCTACCACTATCATTTTGGGGTTATGCATTAGAGACAACTGCATTCACGTTAAAAGGGCACCATCTAAATCTGTTGAGATGACACCGTATGAACTATGGTTTGGCAAGAAACCAAAGTTGTCGTTTCATAAAGTTTGGGGTTGCGATGCTTATATGAAAAAGTTTCATCCTGATAAGCTCAAACTCAAATCGGAGAACTGCGTCTTCATAGGATACCCAAAAGAAAATGTTGGGTACACCTTCTATCACAGATCCGAAGGCAAGATATTCGTTGCTTAGAATGGATCCTTTCCAGAGAAGGAGTTTCTCTTGAAAGAAGTGAGTGGGAGGAAAGTAGAACTTGATGAGGTAACTGTACCTACTCCCTTATTGGAAAGTAGTTCATCACGGAAATCTGTTCCTGTGACTACTAGACCGATTAGTGAGGAAGCTAATGATGATGATCATGTAACTTCAAATCAAGTTACTACCGAACCTCGTAGGTAAACCAGAGTGAGATCCGCACCAGAGTGGTACGGTAATCCAGTTCTGGAGGTCATGTTACTTGACCATGATGAGCCTACGAACTATGAGGAAGCGATGATGAGCCCAGATTCCGCGAAATGGCTTGAGGCCATGAAATCTGAGATATGATCCATGTATGAGAACAAAGTATGGACTTTGGTGGATTTGCCCGATGATCGGCAAGCCATAGAAAATAAATGGATCTTCAAGAGGAAGACGGACACTGATAGTAGTGTTACTATCTATAAAGCTCGACTTGTCGCAAAAGGTTTTCGGCAAGTTCAAGGGATTGACTATGATGAGACATTCTCACCCGTAGCGATGCTTAAGTCTGTCCGAATCATGTTAGCAATTGCCGCATTTTATGAAATCCAGCAAATGGATGTCAAAACTGCATTCCTGAATGGATTTCTGGAAGAAGAGTTGTATATGGTGCACCCGGAAGGTTTTGTCGATCCAAAAGGAGCTAACAAAGTGTGCAAGCTCCAGCAATCCATTTATGGACTGGTGCAAACCTCTCGGAGTTGGAATAAACGCTTTGATAGTATGATCAAAGCATATAGTTTTATACAGACTTGCGGTGAAGCCTGTATTTACAAGAAAGTGAGTGGGAGCACTACAGCATTTCTGATAAGTATATGTGAATGACATATTGTTGATCGGAAATAATGTAGAATTATTCTGCAAAGCATAAAGGAGTGTTTTAAAGAAGTTTTTCAAAGAAAGACCTCGATGAAGCTGCTTACATATTAAGCATCAAAATCTTTAGAGATAAATCAAGACGCTTGATAAGTTTTTTTTCAATGAGTACATACCTTGACAATATTTTGAAGTAGTTCAAAAATGGAACAGTCAAAGAAAGAGTTCTTGGCTGTGTTACAAGGTATGAAATTGAGTAAGACTCAAAGCCCGACCACGGCAGAAGATAGAAAGAGAATGAAAGTCATTCCCTATGCCTCAGCCATCGGTTATATAAAGTATGCCATGATGTGTACCAGATCTATTGTATACCCTACACTGTGTTAAGCAAGGGAGTACAATAGTGATCTAAGAGTAGATCACTGGACATTGGTCAAAATTATCCTTAGTGGAATAAGGAAATATTTCTCGATTATGGAGGTGACAAAAGGTTCGTCGTAAAAAGTTACGTCGATGCAAGTTTTGACACAGATCTGGATGACTCTAAGTCTCGATCTAGATACATATTGAAAGTGGGAGCAATTAGCTAGAGTAGCTCCATGCAGAGCATTGTAGACATAGAATTCACAAAATACTTACGGATCTGTATGTGACAGACCCGTTGACTAAAATTATCTCACAAGCAAAACATGATCACACCTTAGTACTCTTTGGGTGTTAATCACATAAATGATGTGAACTAGATTATTGACTCTAGTAAACCCTTTGGGTATAGGTCACATGACGATGTGAACTATGGGTGTTAATCACATGGTGATGTGAACTCTTAGTGTTGAATCACATGGCGATGTGAACTAGATTACTGACTCTAGTGCAAGTGGGAGACTGAAGGAAATATGCCCTAGAGGCAATAATAAAGTTATTATTTATTTCCTTATATCATGATAAATGTTTATTATTCATGCTAGAATTGTATTATCCGGAAACATAATACATGTGTGAATACATAGACAAACAGAGTGTCACTAGTATGCCTCTACTTGACTAGCTCGTTAATCGAAGATGGTTATGTTTCCTAACCATAAACAAAAGAGTTGTTATTTGATTAACGGGATCACATCATTAGGAGAATGATGTGATTGACATGACCCATTCCATTAGCTTAGCACCCGATCGTTTAGTATGTTGCTATTGCTTTCTTCATGACTTATACATGTTCCTATGACTATGAGATTATGCAACTCCCGTTTGCCGGAGGAACACTTTGTGTGCTACCAAACGTCACAACGTAACTGGGTGATTATAAAGGAGCTCTATAGGTGTCTCCAAAGGTACATGTTGGGTTAGCGTATTTCGAGATAAGGATTTGTCACTCCGATTGTCGGAGAGGTATCTCTGGGCCCTCTCGGTAATGCACATCACATAAGCCTTGCAAGCATTGCAACTAATGAGTTAGTTGTGAGATGATGTATTACGGAACGAGTAAAGAGACTTGCCGGTAACGAGATTGAACTAGGTATTAAGATACCGACGATCGAATCTCGGGCAAGTAACATACCGATGACAAAGGAAACAACGTATGTTGTTATGCGGTCTGACCGATAAAGATCTTCGTAGAATATGTGGGAGCCAATATGAGCATACAGGTTTCGCTATTGGTTATTGACGGGAGACGTGTCTCGGTCATGTCTATATTGTTCTCGAACCCGTAGGGTCCGCACGCTTAAGGTTTCAATGACGGTTATATTATGAGTTTATGAATTTTGATGTACCGAAGGAGTTCGGAGTCCCAGATGAGATCGGGGACATGACGAGGAGTCTCGAAATGGTCGAGACGTAAAGATCGATATATTGGACGACTATATTCGGACATCAGAAAGGTTTCGAGTGATTCGGGTATTTTTCGGAGTACTGGAGAGTTACGGGAATTCGCCAGGGAGTATATGGGCCTTATTGGGCCATACGGGAATAGAGGAGAGAGGCCAAAAGGAAGGAGGCCTGTGCCCCCCCCCCCTCCGGTCCGAATTGGCAAGGGGCGCAGCCCCCTTTTCCTTCGTCCTCTCCCCCTCTTTCCCCTTCTCCTACTCCAACAAGGAAGGAGGGAGTCCTACTCCCGGTGGGAGTAGGACTCCCCTTGGCACGCCCCCTCCTAGGCCGGCCGCCCCCTCCCCCTTGCTCTTTTATATACGGGGGTAAGGGGGCACCCCATGACACAGAAGTTGATCCACGTGATCATATTCTTAGCCGTGTGCAGTGCCCCCTTTCCACCATAGTCCTCGATAATATTGTAGCGGTGCTTAGGCGAAGCCCTGCGATAGTAGTACATCAAGATCGTCACCATGCCGTCGTGCTGACGGAACTCTTCCCCGACAATTTGCTGGATCGGAGTCCGGGGATCGTCATCGAGCTGAACGTGTGCTAAAACTCGGAGGTGCCGTAGTTTCGGTGCTTGATCAGTCGGGCCGTGAAGACGTACGACTACATCAACCACGTTGTGCTAACGCTTCCGTTGTCGATCTACAAGGGTACGTAGATCACACTCTCCCATATCGTTGCTATGCATCACCATGATCTTGCGTGTGCGTAGGAAAATTTTGAAATTATTACGAAACCCAACAGAATTCTGCGGGCCTCTCTCAAGAACCTAACCAAGACGACCGCGGTCTAGCTGGTACGGCGGAGAAACCTAGTTGCAACAGGCGTCGTCTGGCGTTCAGTTCTCAGGAGACGCCTCCAACTGCCGACTTCACCGAGCCTCAGATAGCCGAGGTGCCAAATATTATCAGCCCCAACACACTCAAGAAGGCGGTCTATGAACAGAACTCGGTCCCATTACAACAGAAGAAGAAGGGACGGAAAAGAAAGAGTAACAAGGGTGCGAGCCAGCCAGCACCGAGTATGATCCGTGCTTAGGACGGGCCACCTTCACCTAAGGATATCTCGAGGAGGGTGCATGTGGCGGGTAGGGCGATGCTACCGACAAATATGCTCAATGCTGCAACCGGTGCTATGCGGAGTCTGCATGACAGTGTTCTTTCTTTGGAGAAGCGGCGTCTCGGAGAGAATGATGTGGCATACCCGGTTTTCGCGGCCAAGGTGCCAGAGGGCAAGGGCTTTGTGGTTGGCACCATCGGGGGTACGATCGTCCTGCGGTTTGATGACATCTTTGCTATGTTTAACCTTCATCCGCTGCACTACACCTTCGTTCGGCTGTTTTCGCTAAGTATGGAGATGCGGATCATTAGAGACAAGACCCTGGACATCGTGATAGTCGACCCCTTCTACATGCGTGCCAAGATCTTGGGCAGCGCTGGGGACCGCCAAGTCGCGAGTTCACACCTCGAAGGCGTCATTCTGGCAAACCCAGATAAGGATAACTTCCTCGTGGCTTACTTTCCCGAGTAAGTCATCCCTTAACCGCCTCGTAACATATGATTTCTTAGATTTCGATCGTTCTTTTTTTTTTCTAACATTCTGTGTTCTGTGTAGTGACACACATTGCACACTCATCCTCTTAAGCCCGAAATATTGCATGGCCACGTATTTCGACCCGAATCGTGACTCCAAGATGGACTACACAAATATCAAGAAAGTTCTTGATGATGTTCTCCCCGGCTACGCCAAATCCGGAGGCACCTTCACCAGGCCAGTTCGTAGGTATGGCAAGCACCTGTTTGCCCACAATACTAAGTCCTGCTGCGTCAAGCAGCCGCCTGGCGGTCAGAAGGATGCCTACTACGCCCTCCATCACATGCGGGCGATCGTAAGGGACCATCATCACCTTCTGCTACCAGATAATCTCAAAGATTGGGCCGCGAGCTTGTCGGCACTCCAGGATGCGGACATCAGACAAGAATTCTTTCGCATCCAGTCGGAGTTTGCGGACATCATCCATCAAGATGTCCTTCATACCTCGGGGCAGTTCTACCTCAGATATCAACCGTCCAACAGTGAGATAGACGGAATGCTACAAATGCAGGCTGACAACGCTCGCGATTTCATGACCATCACGACAGACGGCGGCTTCATCCACGCTCCAGTCCCATGAGTCGAGTCGACAGTAGTGATACTATGTCTAGTTCTGAAACATTGATTGGCTCATGTGTAATTAAACTTTAATGAACTTGTATGTCTCTTTGGTGTCAGGACCCCAATTCTAAGTCACACTGATCTAGCCTGTAACACCTCATATCACTTTGCGGCCTCACGTACGGTATTCCCATGGGTGTCGCCTTACCATGGCCCGGGACCGTTTGCGCCTTTTGGCTCACTTATATGATAGTGTCGTTAGCATCCATATGACAGAGAACCCGGGCTGACATGACTAGTCGTGAACCCAAAGTGGCACCAACTTACGGGGACAGACATACATGAATCAACTTCGAGCATGTCGGTCAGCAGCGTGCGAATCCGGGCTGTAGCACTGGGCTAACAGGACTCCGGTGAACCAGGCTGTAGCAGGCTAGGCAGGACTCGGGATGTCACCGCGTGACATTTCCCCGAAGGGACAGACACATGAACGAAGTGAATCACATGCCGGTCAGTCAAGTATTCCGGAGCAGTAGTGCTGGGCTAGCAGGACTACTAGGGCTCATGGAAGCACACGACTACATTTCCCCATAAGAGAGGCTACCAAGGATAAACAACTAGGTTGTCGGATCCCACACATACCAAGCATTTCAATCATACACACAATATGCTCAATATGTGCAATACAAAATGGCATCACAACAAGACTCTACGACTCAAAGTATTTATTCATTAGGCTCCGAGGAGCGAGATATTACAAACATGGGTCTCATGACCCAACATTCAGAGCATACAAGCAACAAGCATATGCGGAAGCTCAACTTGTCTAAGTACAGACAACTACAAATGAAGAAGGCTCAGAAGCCTGACTATCTACAAGACCCTCCCAAGGGTACAAGATCGTAGCTAAGATAACAAGCTAAACGTCGAAGTCCAAGCGGAACTACTAGCGAGACTGAAGTCTCTCTGTAAAACATAAAATGAGCAAACGTGAGTACAAATGTACCCAGCAAGACTTACATCAGAACTATCTACATATGCATCGGTATCAACAAAGGGGTGGTGGAGTTAACTGCAGCAAGCCAACTTTGACTCGGTGGCTAACCTAAACTACGACTGCAAGTAACTCTTTTGAGGTGGCGCGCACGAGTCCACAAATTCACCATACCAATGCACCACTATGGATCCGCTCCCGTCTCCCTGTGAGAACGCCATCCATAGCACTCACACTTATCTTGCGCATTTTAGAGTATCCACTTTCACTTGTCTATGAACTATGCAAGAGGTCCAAGTTTCCATATCCGAGGAATCCGGCTATTCGAATAGATAATGATAACCCTGCAGGGGTGTACTTCTTCACACACGCTCTCGCCACTTACCACCATGTACACGTTGTGTATCTCGGCAACCTTCAAGCGGAAGCCTAGCGAGGGAGTCGGCCACGACCTGACTAACCAACAAGTCTCTAGTCCAGGTTTATCGCCTATTCGGGTTCCATCCGCAAGGAGATCCGATCGGGGTGTCGCTCACGGCCCCAAACGATGTGTACAGGGTTCCCAAGCCCACTATCCGGGTTCCACTTGGTACACCGGGCCACTGTGCCTAGTCTGTCCCAAGCCCACCTATACCAGGTGCCACTTGGTAGACTACTAACACTACCTACAAACACCAGAAACTAGTTGCAACTCTTGGACAGAGATCAGGTTGATTAATAAGTCGAGAGGGGCACTTAAGCATTCCAATGCGTGGTAGTAGCTGTTCATGGATCAGAAACACAGAACTCAGTTCCTAAGGACGGCTGCAATGAGACAACCCACCATGTACTCCTACACGACCTCTCATCGCTACCTTTACCAAATCGTCTTCACACACTTAGCTCTCAACGGTAGGACACGTTAACCACGTTCCAATTCATTCCCGATGAATCAGACTTGACTCAACTCTAAGCAGTAGCAGGCATGACAACAAGCATGAATGAGTAGGCACATCAGGGCTCAAACAGTTCCTACTCATGCTAGTGGGTTTCATCTATTTACTGTGGCAATGACAGGTCATGCAGGGGAAAGGGGTTCAACTACCACAACATATAACAGTTGAATTGTTGTTGTCCTAATGCAGTAAAAGAGAGCAGGAGTGAGAGAGTGGGATTGTATCGGAATGAACAAGGGGGTTTTGCTTGCCTGGCACTTCTGAAGATAGTAAAGTTCTTCATCAGTGTCATCAAACTCATCGTCGGAACACGTCTATCGAGAGGGAACAACTACCGACAAACAAAGAAGAAACACAATCAATGCCATGTGACAATATGATGCATGAATGTGACATGGAAATATGCTGTTGATTTGGGCTAATGCGACAGAAAGTCATTTTAATTGAAGTGGAATTCAAAACTACATCAAATTCCAACTCCAAACCTATTATGAACTTTGCCCTAATCATGTTTCATCCTAAACAGTGAGGTTAACTTGCTCAAACATGCATGAAAATGGTATAGATGGATAGATTGGATTTTTCTGATAATTTTTCATATATAATTTATCTTATTTGGAGTTATGGTTGAATTTCTATGAATTTTAGAAGTTTTAGACATTTTTTTGGAATTTCCTGGTTATTTAGAAATAAATCAAATCCAGAAAGGACTTATTGCGTCAGCATGACATCACCATGATGTCAGCAAGTCAACAGGGCTGACCATGGTCAAACCTGTCGACCCGGTCCCACATGTCATATGCTTATAGTTAATTAGAGGTTAATGCCGTGTTGACTGGGATTTGACCCAACGCGGGGCCCGCTCGTCAGTGTCTGTTAGGAGGGTAAGTGGTGATTAGCACCTAATGATGGCTCCACATCAGCGTCGCCGGATCAAGCGCCGGCGACCTCACAGTGCGGCGGCGGCTCGCCGGGGTGGTGCTAGGGGTGGCGGCTGGGCGCGATGAGGGAACCAGGAGGGAGCCCGTGCTCCCGCGCATCCAGCGGTGGCAGCAACACGGCGCGGGGCTCTCGGTAGCGGCGGCACAGGCGAGTTGGGCGGTGGCCGGAGCTACGGCTTCGAGCGGGATGGCAGAGTGGTGCACGACGAAGCAAAGTAGGCACACCGTTGGGTCTATAGGGGCTGCAGGACCTCAACGACGTGCTCGGGCGCGAGTTCGGTGACCTGCAACGAAGGCGGCGACAACGACGCCGACGGTGAGCTCACAGATGCGACGGCTAGCACAGTTAGAGCAGGCGCGTGAGCAAGAGGACGGGGAGGAAAGGAAGAGGAGCTCACAAGGGGGCGGAGCAGAAGGTCAGCGGGCTCGGGGACGCGCAGAGGTTTGTGAATCGAGCGACGGCGTTCGTCGGAGCAGACGAGGAAGATGGCGGCGGTGACGATGCTGCAGGGCATCCGCGGGCGCGTTCTTCGGCTTGGAGCTTCACGGCATCGAGGCGGAGCTAGAGGTCACAGCCATGGGGCAAGGGAACGGCGGTGGGCGCGGTGGTGCTCGTCGGCGGTCTCGGGCGCGTCCGGGGAGGAGCGTGGGACAGAGGCAGAGGAGGGAGAGAGGCACGAGGAAAGTGATGGGGGGGTCGAGGGGGTCGCGCGTCGTTCGTAGCCAGCTCCAGGCGGACAACGGCAAGCAGGAGGTGGCGAGCTACGGCGTGCGTGCGGACACGCCTCTGCGAGTAGGCAGAGGTTGAAGACGGCTCTGCCCCTGGTGGGCTGGGCCACCAGGTGGGCTGGCCAGTGCAGCTGGGCCGACTACAGGTAAGGCCAGGTAGGTATTCTCCTTCTCTATTTTTTTCCTATTTTGGTTTCTGTTTTCTATTTTTGCAATTTGTTTTTGATTTGGTAAAAACACCAAATCATTTCTATAAATCCTGAAATTAATTATGGGCAATAACTGAATTATCTCATAGGCCCTTAGCTATTTCCAGAATTGTTGGAGCATTTAATAATATTAATAGCAATTAAATGCCCCAATTCAAATATTTTATGACTTAAATTCAATGCCCAACTTGTTCCTTAAAAATGCTCATTATTTTTGGTATGGATCAAAACCATTGTCAATAATAACAAACATCAAATAAGAGCATTTTGGGTTCTTGAATGCAATTTATTTAAGCTGGACCTATTTGGATTTCAAAGTGCTAGGGTTTTATCACCCCCAATTCAACTTTTAAGTAAAATTTAAACATGATGCACCCATGAAGCTAGCCTAGTGCAAAACCAGAAGCTAGGGATGTGACAACTCACCCCCACTAAAACAAGAATCTTGTCCCGAGATTCAAGACATGAGGTAAGAAATCAGAGGGGACACAAAGCTAACACGATCTTCATGATCCAACTACTCTTCTCGGAGATGTTGATCCGCTACATCATATTGATTATGACATCCTTTCCTTCGAGAACTTCATCCAACATGGCGACAAGAGAGCAAGACAACCTCACAAGACTGGATCATCGATCTTAATGAACACAAGATCAACTCACGGAACGAGACGTAGAAACATCCCTTGAGGTGAGACGTAGAACACACATTAGAGATGATGGATGAGAAACATATGACAAAGGTTCAAATTGGTAGGCAACAATTCGACGCTTAAATAGATGGTGAGGGGGGTTTCAAAGTAGTGAGGAGTTAAGTTGCCCACGATACCATAACGGGAGACCTCGGGGAAGGTGACTCGTAGAATTTTTCCCTTAAGTGGCAAAAAGAATTACTTTTGATACATAGACCATTGGAATTCTTTTCACTAACCTGAGGCAATTTACGAACGATTGTTTGACGGAGTTCGGAGAAATGGCATACTCAGATCAGAAAGGAAACTATGGTTATAGAACAACTCGGCAAACTGGAGGTACATCCCAATTGATACCGAGGATATAACCTAGTGACTGAGTGTGCTCTTAGGGACTTGAGAATTTCCATACTCATCAAGGTTTTACCAGCATCCATGGAAAGGATCCTGGCAACACGCCATACTACCATGATGACTAGTGATGGATGATGCGGATACAAAAGAAGATAACACCTTCTCAGACTTCCCCTTAGCGAGGCTAAGGAAACAGAATCTAGATGATCGACCAAGAGACATTTAGCACTCCGCTTCTAATGTTCTCCTTGATGTGCTAGCGTAATCCATTACCCGTCGGTATCTGGAACATCAAGTAAAGGTCTGACTTCGGGAGAACAAAGGATCCATAAGGAACAACTTCTAAAATAAGTCGCACGACATCCTTATGGAGAGGATGGTCAACTTGCTCAGTTAAGATGCTAAAATAATAGATCTTCGGCTAGGTGTGTCGGCCAACATCAACCTTGTCGGGACCTACATCATAGATCTTGGAATAGTTCCAACCATCCTATCTGCCTGAGATTCAGATCTGGTCGGTAACAGGACATTTCAGACATCATGTCTGGAAAAGAAATTTTGCAACACAAATCGACAAGACGATGTTGCGAGATTCTCAAGAAATGAACTACAATAGCAAGCTCCAAAACATGAGCTGGTTCTGCTACACACATGTGAACACGCTGTCCTAGACAAGCATGACCACATAGTAGTCTTACAATAAAACGCTACCGAGTTCAGAAGGGGAACCATCATCGAGGATGTCGGAGTCCTTGCATAAGTCTTGCTCTTAAGAAGGAACTACTTCTCCTTGAACAAATCAATCAGTGGCATGGTGTGCTAGGAAACACATATGGAATGGAGGCGGCCAACCTATCAAACCATAGAGTACTTCGCATATAGGCGTGACTAACTTGGGACGATTCTAGAGGAAGCAAAAACAATCTTTCTCAGATCCACGACGACAACTTACATCAAGTGCACATGAATTAAAGAAAGTCACTTCTTTCATCCAAACATATCCTTCATGAGATAGTATGAAGAAAATGCTTTCAAAAGTTTCCAACACTAGCTCAATGTTCAACATGAATCATGGAGGAGACAAGATGCTGCTGTTGGGCTCAACAGCAACTCATCGAAATTTCCATATCACTGAACTTCCACCATTATGTGAACAATGTGTTACTATTAGTCAGACCAAAAGATGTAATGGTGTATGCTCGAGGGATCAACCACGAGTAAGACAAAATTACAAACATCGTTGGTACTGATTTGATTTGACGATAGCCCGCACTCAAATCAAAGGATTGATAAGACAATAGGTCCAACAACTGATCACAGGGACCAATCGATGAAGATATCATCTTTTTTCAACACACACTACACAAGAATATCCCTTTGGAATGAACTAAGTTAGGCAAGCTTTTATCTTCCAACTCTTCAAGTTGTTGTTCAGCTTAACCAACTAGCTCAGAGTATTGAACATAGATTCTTGGAGAAGGGGTGGTTACAAGAAACCAACTTGATCACGAGCTTAACATAGCGGTCAGGGGACAACCTGGAAATACTTCCGAGAAGATATTCGGAAAATCATGAACCACCACATGTTATTAAGCTCGAGATCAATCTTGCTCTTTAGGCAGGATGATATGATCAAATAAGCAAGGATAGACATAATCCCAACTCTTGATCGAAAAGTGCACCAGGAAAATGGACTAGGTAGCACGATCAATCTTAGAATGATGATTCCATAATCAACACACCAAGAATGAGATTATCGTCCATTAACCACCAAGCAACGGGGTTGCTAGGAGTATTGATTTCACACATCACGGTTCACTTGTCAGCATTCCGGTTGCAACAACACGGAACCGAGGAACGAATGATGATGGCGAGAAGTATCACTTCATCAAGAATTCATAAGAGTTGGTGCAATTCTCATGACATTCCTGACATCAAGAGGGCAATACTTCAGGGTAGAACAGAATCAAAAGATGGATTGGCATTTTGACCTATGGAATACAACTGCTTTGACCCAATATTAAATATGGATGGGGTTCTAGAGTTTGTTTCTCCTAGTCCTTCCGGATTAGAATGGCTTGACGGACCACAAGAGTAGTAGGCATCGATTAACGGATGCACGCATGCTCTTGACTATCAATTGATAGACGAGGGTCGGAAGACAACTAAAATGGGACAACTTAAAAGAACATATGATTTTCTGAGTTGTGGATGCATGGGCTAGCATGTCGAACGAATTCAACATATTTCTTCCGGATAACCCATGCAAAAGGGTAGAACTGGCAGAGTCACAATATAGAATCGAGAACTCATCAAGAGCTCTGGTCGTGATCTTTGGTTCAAGAACTTCTGCCATATTGGTTCATGGCACTAGAAGAATGATATACCACAAACCTCGATGTCTATCACAAGGTTTACTAATGTCCTAAGGAACTAACAAACACTATCAACATGAAGCAAGTAGGGTGAATCTCGGGTTCAATAACCCAGGAATAGAATGCCTACTAACTAAATGTCACGGGATGCTTTCAAGAATAACGGCCAGAATCATCACACTGGGAACGCAAAACATGGTTCGATTACTAGGTGGCACTCTAAGACATCTAGGGTCATAATAATAATTCCAACATATATGTCGAGGAAATAGAATACCTCAACTCACAATTAGTGTGATTAACCTGGCCTAGAGGAACATCGAAATCAGAGGGAAAGGATTTTGCAAATGCATCAGATTGTTTGGAAACCTGGGATGACTCGGACAGCATAACGGCTGTAAATGCTCAAAAAGTTTTGAGACATCCTGCAAATTGGTGGCATAACCACTCAGAAGCACAATATCAAGGTTCCGAGGCCAACTATGAACACACGGAAGTAGTAGGAACTGAACTGAGGCTTAAATCGGTCAATCCTATAAGTCTACAGATTAGTAACACGTGATCCTGATAGATAGACGAGAAGCCTAGTTCTTAATCCCCGTAGAAAAGAAGAGGATGACTCAGATCAGACGGGCATAAGGTAAAGGAGAAAAAGGAGCCTTACGTTCCCTTCCACAATCAATTCACTTATATAACTAAATCATTTCTAGACTCAACTTCGACCAGTTTGGCTTGGTAATCCTACAGGCAGTCAGGCTCTGATACCAAAGCTGCCAGGACCCCGATTCTAAGTCACACTGATCTAGCCTGTAACACCTCATATCACTTTGCGGCCTCACGCACGGTATTCCCACGGGTGTCGCCTTACCATGGCCAAGGACCGTTTGCGCCTTTTGGCTCATGTATATGGTAGTGTCACTAGCATCCATATGACAGAGAACCCGGGCCGACATGACTAGTCGTGAACCCAAAGTGGCACCAACTTACGGGGACAGCCATACATGAATCAACTTCGAGCATGTCGGTCAGCAGCGTGCGAATTCGGGCTATAGCACTGGGCTAACAGGACTCCGATGAACCGGGATGTAGCAGGCTAGGCAGGACTCGGGATGTCACCGCGTGACATTTCCCTGAAGGGACAGACATAGGAACGAAGTGAATCACATGCCGGCCAGTCAAGTGTTCCGGAGCAGTAGTGCTGGGCTAGCAGGACTACTATGGCTCATGGAAGCACAAGACTACATTTCCCCATAAGAGAGGCTACCAAGGATAAACAACTAGGTTGTCGGATCCCACGCATACCAAGCATTTCAATCATACACACAATATGCTCAATATGTGCAATACAACATGGCATCACAACAAGACTCTACGACTCAAAGTATTTATTTATTAGGCTCCGATGAGCGAGATATTACAAACATGGGTCTCATGACCCAACATTCAGAGCATACAAGCAACAAGCACATGCGGAAGCTTAACTTGTCTGAGTACAGACAACTACAAATGAAGAAGGCTCAGAAGCCTGACTATCTACAAGACCGTCCCAAGGGTACAAGATCGTAGCTGAAGTAACAAGCTAAACGTCGAAGTCCAAGCGGAACTACTAGCGAGACTTAAGTCTCTCTGTAAAACATAAAATGAGCAAACGTGAGTACAAATGTACCCAACAAGACTTACATCAGAACTATCTACATATGCATCGGTATCAACAAAGGGGTGGTGGAGTTAACTGCAGCAAGCCAGCTTTGACTCGGTGGATAACCTAAACTACGACTGCAAGTAACTCTTTTGAGGTGGCGCACACGAGTCCACAAATTCACCATACCAATGCACCACTATGGATCCGCTCCCGTCTCCCTGCGAGAACGCCATCCATAGCACTCACACTTATCTTGCGCATTTTAGAGTATCCACTTTCACTTGTCTATGAACTATGCAAGAGGTCCAAGTTTCCATATCCGAGGAATCCGGCTATTCGAATAGATAATGATAACCCTGCAGGGGTGTACTTCTTCACACACGCTCTCGCCACTTACCACCATGTACACGTTGTGTATCTCGGCAACCTTCAAGCGGAAGCCTAGCGAGGGAGTCGGCCACGACCTGACTAACCAACAAGTCTCTAGTCCAGGTTTATCGCCTATTCGGGTTCCATCCGCAAGGAGATCCGGTCGGGGTGTCGCTCACGGCCCCAAACGATGTGTACAGGGTTCCCAAGCCCACTATCTGGGTGCCACTTGGTACACCGGGCCACTGTGCCTAGTCTGTCCCAAGCCCACCTATACCGGGTGCCACTTGGTAGACTACTAACACTACCTACAAACACCAGAAACTAGTTGCAACTCTTGGACAGAGATCAGGTTGATTAATAAGTCGAGAGGGGCACTTAAGCATTCCAATGCGTGGTAGTAGCTGTTCATGGATCAAAAACACAGAACTCAGTTCCTAAGGGCGGCTGCAATGAGACAACCCACCATGTACTCCTACACGGCCTCTCATCGCTACCTTTACCAAATCGTGTTCACACACTTAGCTCTCAACGGTAGGACATGTTCACCATGTTCCAATTCATTCCCCATGAGTCAGACTTGACTCAACTCTAAGCAGTAGCAGGCATGACAACAAGCATGAATGAGTAGGCACATCAGAGCTCAAACAGTTCCTACTCATGCTAGTGGGTTTCATCTATTTATTGTGGCAATGACAGGTCATGCAGGGGAAAGGGGTTCAACTACCGCAGCATCTAACAGTTGAATCGTTGTTGTCCTAATGCAGTAAAAGAGAGCAGGAGCGAGAGAGTGGGATTGTGTCGGAATGAACAAGGGGGTTCTGCTTGCCTGGCACTTCTAAAGATAGTAAAGTTCTTCATCAGTGTCATCGAACTCATCGTCGGAACACGTCTATCGAGAGGGAACAACTACCGACAAAAAAGAAGAAACACAATCAATGCCATGCGACAATATGATGCATGAATGTGACATGGCAATATGCTGTTGATTTGGGCTAATGCGACAGAAAGTCATTTTAATTGAAGTGGAATTCAAAACTACATCAAATTCCAACTCCAAACCTATTATGAACTTTGCCCTAATCATGTTTCATCCTAAACAGTGAGGTTAACTTGCTCAAACATGCATGAAAATGGTATAGATGGATAGATTGGATTTTTCTGATAATTCTTCATATATAATTTATCTTATTGAAGTTACGGTTGAATTTCTATGAATTTTAGAAGTTTTAGACATTTTCTAGAATTTCCTGGTTATTTAGAAATAAATCAAATCCAGAAAAGGACTTATTGGGTCAGCATGACGTCACCGTGATGTTAGCAAGTCAACAGGGCTGACCATGGTCAAACCTGTCGACCCGATCCCACATGTCATATGCTTATAGTTAATTAGAGGTTAATCCCGTGTTGACTGGGATTTGACCCAACGCGGGGCCCGCTCGTCAGTGTCTGTTAGGAGGGTTAGTGGTGATTAGCGCCTAATGATGGCTTCACGCCAGCGTCGCCGGATCAAGCGCCGGCAACCTCACAGTGCAGCGGCGGCTCGCCGAGGTGGTGCTAGGGGCGGCGGCTGGGCGCGTTGAGGGAACCAGGAGGGAGCCCATGCTCCCGCGCATCCAGCGGTGGCAGCAACACAGCGCGGGGCTCTCGGTAGCGGCGGCGTAGGCGAGTTGGGCGGCGGCCGGAGCTACGGCTTCGAGCGGGATGGCGCAGTGGTGCACGACAAAGCAAACTAGGCACACCGTTGGGTCTACAGGGGCTGCAGGACCTCAACGACGTGCTCGGGCGCGAGTTCGGTGACCTGCAACCACTACAAGAAATATGTCAACTTATGACCACCACTATTGGTCACTGAATGGTCACAAATTTCCATTTATGTCCTTTGTGACCAAAAACATAAGGTCAAAAGCTGGGCGTCGTAAACTGACTATAGCGACCTTTCTTCTGGAATGGTCGCAAACGTTTATGACCAAAATATGTCCACTGTGGCGTTTTGGTCACTAGCAACCTCTCCAGGCCACGTAGGCATCCAGCGTGGCAAGCTGATGTGGCACAAGATTCAGCCCGGTCCAATTCAGTTTTCTACATGGGCCTAGCCCAACAATTCGGCCTTTTATATTATTTTTTTCTGCCAATTCTTGTGGGCTACTTGGGCCAAGCCTAGTATTTCAGCTTCTTTGTTTTTGGGCCTTGGCCTTATTACAATCAATTGATTTTCTATTTTCAATAATTATATTTTGGAGCTGGTCCCACTAGTCAAAAGGGTCCCACAAGTCATAATGCCATACATGAGTCCCACATGTCAGAAATTTCAAAATTGCTCAGATTATATTCATAAGTGGGTCCCACTAGTGAAGTTTCCATATCTTCTCAACATACATAACTGCTATTTCAAACAGGACAGAACAAACATAGTTCATCAAATAACACTACATAGCCTTTTACCATCCGTTACAATATTACAGTTTACAGTCTACTACATAGGCAAAAGAACTCTTTGCAAAGTACGGCTTCACTGCTTCGCACGTGGCTTCACGGCTTCACACTCAGAAAAATTAGGACTGGAGTTCCTGTAAAAGAGTGAACATAAAGGAAAAAAATTAGGCTTGGAGCTCCTGAAAAAGAGTGAACGCATAAAGGAAAACAAGTAAGAAAACTATACAGGAAAACAAGTAGAGTGTATTGAGCATATATATGTTGCCCCTGGAAGGCGAACACATACAACAACAAGAACAGCAAGAGAATTATCCAAGAATAGAGCATGAAAGCGGATTAACTATATGGAACCAAAAACTGAATCATTGCAGATCAGATTACACAGGAACAGAATGTAGAAGCAGATCATATGGTAGCAAAACCAAATCATTACGGAGAACATAATAATACATGAAGAGAAAGATGCAACTATCCAGGCCAAAACTGGACAAACCACAAACAACAACAACAATAACAACAACACAACGAGAGAAGTAGCCCTATTTGCATCATGTTGACCAGCACAAGCAGCCATATATGCATCGCAAAAAAAGAACACTCGACATCCAACATCTGAAGACATTGCAATTATTTCTAAGCACATCTAACATACTAGTTTCCGCAAAGAGGATAAGCAAGCATGATACCATATCAATTGCATCACATCAACCAAATTATTCAGGGAGCACAATATGCACATGAACAAAGACAGGTTCTGGGTCCTGTTTGATTCACCTAGTTGATGAGGGCGGCTGAGCGGGAGACGAGCTCGATGTCGTTGCCATCAAGGACGATCTCATCCTTGACCTTCGCGGACTACAGCTTCGCCAGATGCAGCGGCAACACCTCCGACAACCACAGCAACAGCACCAATAATGACCTGCGTGACATTTCATATCATCATTACAGAATAAAAAAATTAAGACACAGGCAGCAAATATAGCTTCAGCATTACGAAATTATCATGTAACTGTTGAGCAGACAGGAATATAGCTTCAGCATTATAGAATTATCATGTAACTGTTGACTGTGAAGCTGTCAAACAGAAACCTGATTATAAACTATGGACTATGAGATGTCACAGCCGATCCAGTGGACTGTGAGATGTCAAGCAGAGCAACATCTGCTAGAGCAACAGCTCCATGGACTAAAATAAATGCCCACAAGGATCATGAGAAAGAGCTAAAAAGGTTTGTTGTAAAAGAGTGAACATAAAGCTACCATTAGAGTGTACTACTGCTGAGGCCAGAACCAAACAACTTCAATGGAAACACTAAATGTAAGCGGTGGAACAGATCTAAAAAGGTAAACAAAATATGAATTATGGTTCACTTAAAATGTGATAGATGTTTAGCAAAATTGTTTGTGGGAGTAACCTTAATCGTTCAAAATCAGAGTTGAAAATGCAAGGAAATTAAGTTGCAGAAGACAATCAGGTATTCTGTTTACACAGCATTGTCAACAATAATAGAAGGAAGCAAACCTAATTAATAGTACTTTACAGTAGATAAACATTTGTTGATGCCAAAAAAAGACAAAGGCGTGTACCATGACATGTCCAGCAAGCCTAATTAATAGTGTCAAACTGTAGCTATAAATAGCACATCAGCAGCAGCATAATACTAATCTGAAATCTTAATTGAAGTCCATGTATCACTGTCCCAAAATTAAGAAACATGTCTACTAAAAGCCATGGGTCAGCTATAACTGTCCCAGAATTGTCCAAGGCTTGGCATCTGGTCAAGATGCCAACGAATAAACTCTACGTCCTTAACTATGTTATCTGCCCTGAAATGCTTCAGATACTCCGCCTGCTCTGCTGCAGATGTTATTTGAGAAAGAGGTGATGTTGTCAACAGTGTTGACAATCCTGTTCCTCGCTGAAAAGTAAAAATAATGTCAGCAAAGGAAGAGCAAGCAGTACAGATTCATGTCAAATATACATGTGTAAGATACTAGAAGCATTCATTGCATATCTATGTGTACTACAATAATTTTACGCCAAGCAGTGCACTAGTACATCAATTACACTAAGCCTCAAACGAGGTTCACCAAAGCTGAAAAAGGCTGCATGGCTCGAACGGTCCGCATCCCTCATATCTCATAGCTAAAACTAATTTTAGCCACACGGATGAACTTAAAAGTAAACTAGTTTTAGCCACAAGCCACGGGTACAAAGAAATACACTAAAATGGCTTGAAGCTAAAACTAATCAACCATTCATCTCTGGTAATGAATTTTTTTCTTCATTGGGACACTGCTACTTGAAAAAGATCATAGGCATTCCATCTACTTGAAATTGTGCCTGTTGGTTTAGGTAGATCTATTCTGGATACCAATGTTTATCTCCTTAGACCATAGGCATTCCATCAAACTGGTATGTTACAACAGACTGAATAATTCAAGGAATCACCTAGTAGTGGCAAGAATATACAATTGTACAAATGCAGTGCAAGAAGACTAACTACACGACAGTAACTTCCTAGAGCATGCAATGTAAAAAGATGTGAATCTCAAATCTATAGCAGCTGCAGTGGTTCAATATAGTTTATGAAATATAATTTAAAGAGAGAGCAGACTGCCTGTAGCGCCGAGCAGCAGTCTCGAGGCACTTCAGGAGGGCTTCGCACCGTGACTTCATCGTTATCATCGTCCACTGTTGCCACTGCCAGGGCTGAGATGGCATCTTTGATCTTATCTACAGCCTTTGAAAACTACAGAATAAGACACCGGTCCATTAGTGCAAAATACACAAGCCAATTAAGCATGTTCCTCCAATATTATGCAATCTCAGATGCAAACAGGTAACAACACCTATTTATATGCATAAACTAACTAAGATTTTCTAGCAAGATAGATGGCAGCACAGTTGACCTTGAAGGGCAGTAAGAAATTTCATCATCTTATCATTGGTCCGAGAATCAATATAGTGTAAAATTTCTGAGAAAAAGATGCATTTTTTAGAGACAAGATAGTGTACAAGAACAAGACACGGTCTGTAGATTAGCCAAAGTGAGATGGGTATGAGGTTACAACAGTAACATGATGACACACATTTGAGGTTACAGTACTTCCCTCACATCTCATAGCTAATATATGACCATCACCGACGACCAGAAACAGTGGTTTTAGCCCCAAGCCACCAGCTCACCAAAAATAGCAAGACAAGATGGCTTGGGGCTAAAACCAGTAATCAATCGTCTACACGTATATATCTAGTCAATAAAATATCTACTACACAAGTGCATACAGTACTCAACATCTACTACAAGTGCATACAGTACTCAACATTCACTCAAAGTATGTTGTGCAGGATCACACCATTCCATTTTCAATCAAAGTACAATAGTACATCACATTTTTGGATGATCACCAAAGGCAAAACTACTCCTGACTATGATCATCAACATCTACTACTGCTAACTACTCCATGTGCAATCCTACTTTGCACTAAAACTTCCTCACCCTCCATTCACCCTGTTCAAGCAGTACTGTAGTAAAACTACTCCTAATGCTACAGCAGTTAACAGCAAGTTAAATTACTGTGATGTGCAAAATTTACAGTAAATACTCCACTAAATATTACTGAAACTTAACATAAGTTCACTAAGCGTTTTCAATTTCAGAATATACAAGTCAGAAAATAAGCTTGCAAGCAAGTTTATGTAAGTAATGCACACTAGAGTACAATACTTCTATGGATTTCTGCAAATAATTCATGATTTTCTAACTAATCCAAGATGTCCATTTAATTAACTGGAAAAGTAAGTTAAATCTTATTGAATCTTGTTAAATACTCCAAGCAAAATTACTCCACACATGTACAGTTCAATCTTGTTAAATACTCTAAGCAAAATTACTCCACACATGCACATGTCTCAAGGAACCAGCAGTGCTGCTTGCTCCCTTGGTCCGGCTCCTTGTTGTGCGGGATGACTGAGACTCAGATGCAGAGCGAGCTCCCTGCAAATGACATATTGTATCAATGCTTTGCAGCAACAAAAGGAACTCACATACAATAGAACTTGCGCAATAGTGTATCAACACCCCAAAGGAGGCATTAAAAATTCTCAAAGAATGTTTCCGAAGGGATATAAGTGGAAGCAGAAGAATATAATGAGATGTCACCATATGTATGTGCATAATAATTGTACGTATATAATCTGACTTGATTTCTTTCTTAAAAAAACATGACATGCTACAATATCAATACGCATATGAGCAATTTTGACCTTTGCAAGGAGTAACAAAACTGACAATACAGAAACATGACATTTCACGAAGATGCGTGTTGGGTTGAATTCCATATTGACATGTCATGATTAGTTAAGTTCCAGCAATTATCAATTTGCAAATCAGCGTTCTAAGACTTAAAAATAATAATGAACAACGGATCATCTTTTGTACACACGTAACCATAAAATTACAAGCAATTGGGGTTGGGGGCGCTGTCGGGGCTTCGGCATTGGCTAGCAGCAGCGGCGAAAATGCTAGCAAGCAGCAGGCTACAGAGAGCAAAAGCAAGCATCTAAAGAGCAGTAGGCGCGGCCAGGGGAAGGGGCTGTTGCACACGGGTGGCTGTAGGGGCGTGGCCAGGTCGTGCGCAGGATGCAGGGGAGGGGCCGGGACGAGGGCGACCATGGGCGTGAGCGGACGGGCGACGACGGGCGAGCAACATCGATGGCACGACGGCACCAGCAGGCGCGGTCGTGGCGGCAGGGTCGGGTCGCGGACAAGCCTGAGCACACGCGCGTGAGGGCGCGGGCAGGGTGCGGCCTCAGCGAGGCAGGGCGTGGGTGGCGCACGGCCACGCGAGGGGCGGCCGGCGCGGTGAGCACGAGCCCGCAGGGAAGTGGTGGGCGGCGCAAACGGTGACTAAACAAGGGGTAAAGCGAGGGAATCGGTGGATTCGCTCACCAGGATGACGGCGATGATGGCGATGCAGCCCGCCATGATGCTGAGATGCAAGCACAGCTCCTTGTACGCCGCCTCCTTGCTTGGCTTCCGGGTGCGGGGAGGGGCTGGGGAGGG
>NC_041388.1:707251248-707267887 GCF_002162155.2 Triticum dicoccoides | reverse complement strand
AGGCGGGGGCGGTGTTGGGTGTCGGCGGCGGGATTGTTACGGTGGAGGTGGGGGTGGGGAGAGGAGGAGCTTGAGTGGATCTGCAGCCAAGGAGGAGAGGGGAGAGGAGCGGAGATGGTGGCTGAGGCGAGGGGAAGGAAGGGGAGGACGGGTCATCGGCGGGATAGAGGATGGATCTGAGGTTGGGGCGGAGAGGGAGGAGGTGGCGGCGGCGACGAGCTGAGGGAGAAGGAGTGCGGGTGCGGGTTAGGGTTTAGGTGGTTGGGCTGCGGTTGGGTGAGGGAGGTGAGGGCTGCCGTTGGATCCAGAAGCATCCGACGGTGGTTGATGCATGATCCGCGTGATATGCCTATGGACCAATCAGAGCGCACCAACAATTTGAAGATTTTTTGACCATATAAATTGGTCATGATTGATTACATACAAATTTCTCATTTCATTTTTCAATGCTAAAAATGAGTTTTTTTGTAAAAGACCTATCAAATATTTTTTCAAATGATGTCATATTTTGCACAAGTTTACATCGTAGATTGGCAAACAACATTGACAAAGGGAGTTTTTATTTCTTTTGCATGAAAAACAATTTTCCATTTTTTGAGTGCCCAAAAATAAGTTTTTTTAAGGACTTACCATATATTTGTTGCAAAATTGTACCAAATCAATTTTCTAAAATACTAGGCCATATATAATGCACAATTGATCAAATGGTTAGGTGTCAAAAGTTTCGATGCACCTCTCGTGGAAAAGACAAATTTTCACGATTTAGTAGAAAGCGGGTAAAATTTGTACTGTAGCTGCCTCATAGTTTGCTTTTTATTTTTCCCAAAAATCATTTCTAAGTACAAAACTATCTATTTAATCAGAGAAACATAGAAAGGTTTCCAAGATTCAACCACTAGCTAAGAACAGTCATTCCCGCCGTTTTGACCGTATTTTGAAACGGGCATAAAAAATTCAAAAAAAATCAAAAAATTGGGAAACCTTCGCATTGTGTCATTATATGTGGCCAAGTTCCCAGGAAAAATAATAAACTTGTAATGCGGCAATTATTTTCAAAAAGTGTTCTCAGAAACGAGCTACCACGTGTGGAGATCAATGACTTTCAAGCCAAATGATCAATCTTATGGCCACATTCATGGCATAGTTTGTTCAAATAATCTCATATTATGCACAAGGGTGCATATTGGAATGGCAAACAATGTTGCCTAAGGAGGTTTTCTTTTTCTTTGGACGAAAGAACCATTTTACATTTTTCGAGTGCCCAAAAGGAGGTTTTTTTGTGAAGGACCTCCCAAATAATTGTTGCAACATTGGACCAAATCATTTTTCTAAAATACTAGGACATATATAATGCACAATTGACCAAATGGTTGGGTGAAAAAAGTTTTGATCCACCTCTGGTGAAAAAGACAAATTGTCGTCGATTCAGTTGGAAACGGGTCAAATTTGAACTGTAGCTGCCTCATAGTTTGCTCTTTATTTTTTACAAAAATCATTTCTAGGTACATAAGTATCTATTTAATCAGAGAAACACCAAAAAATTCCAAGATTCAACCACTAGTTAGGAACGGTCATGCCCGCCGTTTTGACCGCATTTTGAAATGGGCATAAAAAATTCAAAAAAATGGAAAACCTTCGCATTGTGTCATTATATGTGACCAAGTTTCCAGGAAAAATAATAAACTTGTAATACGGTAATTATTTTAAAAAAGTGTTCTCAGAAATGAGCTATCATGTGTGAAGATTCATGTATTTCAACCCCAATGATCAATTTTATGGCCACATTCATGGCATAGTTTGTTCAAATGATCTCATATTGTGCACAAGGGTGCATCTTGGAATTCCAAACAATGTTGCCAAAGGGAGATTTCATTTTCTTTGCACGGAAAATTCATTTTCCATTTTTTGAGTGCCCGAAAGGAGGTTTTTTGTGAAGGAACTACCAAATAATTGTTGCAAAATTGGACCAAATCATTTTTCTAAAATACTAGGCCATATTTAATGCACAATTGACAAAATGGTTGGGTGTCAAAAGTTTTGATCCACCTCTGGTGAAAAAGACAAATTCCCGTCGATTCAGTTGGAAGCGGGTCAAATTTGAACTGCAGCTGCCTCATAGTTTGCTATTTATTTTTTCCAAAAATCATTTATAGGTACATAAGGACATATTTAATCAGAGAAACACCAAAAAAATTCCAAGATTCAACCACTAGCTAGGAACGGTCATTCCCGTCGTTTTGACCGCATTTTGAAACAGGCATAAAAAATTCAAGAAAAATCAAAAATTTGGGAAATCTTCGCATTGTGTCATCATATGTGGCCAAGTTCCCAGGAAAAATAACAAACTTGTAATACCGTAATTATTTTAAAAAAGTGTTCTCAGAAACGAGCTATCATGTGTGGAGATCAATGGCTTTCAAGCCAAATGATCAATCTTATGGCCACATTCATGGCATAGTTTGTTCAAATGATCTCATATTGTGCACAAGAGTGCATATTGTAATGGAAAACAATGTTGTCTAAGGAAGTTTTCATTTTCGTTGGATGAAAAAACCATTTTCCATTTTTTGAGTGCCCGAAAGGAGGTATTTTTGTGAAGGAACTACCAAATAATTATTGCAAAATTGGACCAAATCATTTTTATAAAATACTAGGCCATATTTAATGCACAATTGACAAAATGGTTGGGTGTAAAAAAATTTGATCCACCTCTCGTGAAAAAGACAAATTTCCGCTGATTCAGTTGGAAGCGGGTCAAATTTGAACTGCAGCTGCCTCATAGTTTGCTATTTATTTTTTCCAAAAATCATTTCTAGTTACATAAGGACCTATTTAATCATAAATACATGGTTTGGTGGCGATACGTCGAGGTTTGGGCGGTGGCCGAGGGCCCCAACTCTAGAGCGCGTAAACTCGCATGCCCGTCGCATGGTCACCGCGTGACCGTAATGTTGCCATGTGTTCTGGGCAGACTAGGCATGTCTAGTGGGTTGGGCACTCCCCAGGTTGGTGCTAGGAAGAAAATTACAACATAAGATTCTCACGAGGAGACCGATCGATGCTCAAACATGAATTAGCAACCAAGTGTTTGATTAGCGGTACGGGAAATGTACATGGCCAATGGGCGTGAGTTTTGGCAGAGGATGATCATCTACTAAGGAGAATGTCTTCACAATTTTTTAGCTCAAAAGGAGGATCCTAGGTGGTACTTGCTTTGCAAAGGACCATGCTGGACAAAAATATGAATGTTGAAGCTGGGCTCAAAATAATGAATGGAGTAAGCTGAAATTTTGTGGAGGATGGTTATTTGGGCATAGGTAAGCATTGTAGAAAATTCATACCATTTGGACATGCCAAAGTAGTACTTCCTTCACAATGCACTTCTATGGACAAAAACTTGGGAAAACTAGTGAGAGAGATTGGATGAATGAAATGAGCTCAAAATTGGTGTAGGTAAGTTACTTAGGTATGGTCATGCGCTGGTAAATTTTCAGATCATTTGGGTAAGCCTAGCTAGTACTTACTTCACAAAGCTTCTCTAGAGGTAGAAACTTTGGAAATTTCCCGAGAAAGATTTACTAGGAAAATTGAGCTGAATATTACCATGTGGCAATGATTTGGGTATGGAAGAGTGCCCGAAGAGTTTGAGGGTAATAGGAGGGGTCTATATAACACTTGCTTTGCAACGAGCCAATTTGGCCATAAAATATAAATTGAACCTGGGCTCACATAGATGATTTGACTGAGCTGCAATTTGGAGGAGGGTGATAATTTGGGAATATGAAGGAACTATATAAATTTCATGTCATTTAGAGATATAAAAAAGGTACTTCCTTCACAATGCTTCTAGGTGGACAAAAACTTTGGAAATTTCTCGAGGAAGATTTGCTAGGCAAATGGAGCTGAATTTTGTCATGCGGTAATGATTTGGATAGGAAAGAGTGCCCAAAAATTCCAAGGGCAATCAAGAATATATAAATAGCACTTCCTTCATAAAGTGTTGTTGTGAACAAAATAGGAAAATGAATATTGTTGAATTAGTTTTGAACTAGGCAAGGAAGGATTTTTACATATTTGATGAAGATATGCCCCAAAGAATTTATGAGATTTTTTTGGGAATTTTGGGAATGATAGAAATATAGGTTGCTTCACAACCTAGGGCAAAAACTGCCACATGGACATGACACATAGGCAAAACTGATGAGATGGCGCCTAGTCATCACAACCCACCACAATCTACAAGGCTATGACCATCTATATTGGTCATTAACAACTAGAAATAAGGCAGCGGACTAGCACTATTTGCTTTGTGACCATTTCGTGTAAGGAAATTACGACCTTCTGACCAAAATGGTCGCAATGGTTTAGGGTTTGGAGCCCCCTGAATAGCTTTTGACCAATTGGTCTAAAATGGTCATAAATTTATGACCAATTCTTCGAGGGTCACTGACAGAAGGTCATAAGTTGACATATTTCTTGTAGTGAACGACGGCGGCGACAAGGACACCGGCGGTGAGCTCACGGATGCGACGGCTAGCACAGTTAGAGCAGGCACGCGAGCAAGAGGACGAGGAGGAAAGGAAGAGGAGCTCACAAGGGGGCGGAGCAGAAGGTCAGCGGGCTCGGGGACGCGCGGAGGTCGGCGAATCGAGCGACGGCGTTCGTCGGAGCAGACGAGGAAGATGGCGGCGGTGACGACGCTGTAGGGCATCCGCGGGCGCGTTCTTCGGCTTGGAGCTTCACGGCATCGAGGCGGAGCTAGAGGTCACAGCCACGGGGCAAGGGAACGGCGGTGGGCACGGTGGTGCTCGTCGGCGGTCTCGGGCGTGTCCGGGGAGGAGCGTGGGAGAGAGACAGAGGAGGGAGAGAGGCACGGGGAAAGTGAGGGGGGGGGGTCGAGGGGGTCGTGTGTCGTTCGTAGCCAGCTCCAGGCGGACAGCGGCAAGCAGGAGGTGGCGAGCTACGGCGCACGCGCGGACACGCCTCTGCGAGTAGGCAGAGGTTGAAGACGGCTCTGCCCCTGGTGGGCTGGGCCACCAGGTGGGCTGGCCAGTGCAGCTGGGCCGACTACAGGTAAGGCCAGGTAGGTTTTCTCCTTCTCTGTTTTTTCCTATTTTGGTTTTTGTTTTCTATTTTTGCAATTTGTTTTTGATTTGGTAAAAACACCAAATCATTTCTATAAATCTTGAAATTAATTATGGGAAATAACTGCATTATCTCAGAGGCCCTTAGCTATTTCTAGAATTGTTGGAGCATTTAATAATATTAATAGCAATTAAATGCCCCAATTCAAATATTTTATGACTTAAATTCAATGCCCAACTTGTTCCTTAAAAATGCTCATTATTTTTGGTATGGATCAAAACCATTGTCAAAAATAACAAACATCAAATAAGAGCATTTTGGGTTCTTGTTGAATGCAATTTATTTAAGATGGACCTATTTGGATTTCAAAGTGCTAGGGTTTTATCACCCCCAATTCAACTTTTAAGTAAAATTTAAGCATGATGCACACGTGAAGCTAGCCTAGTGCAAAACCAGAAGCTAGGGATGTGACATTTGGTTTGGACAGTCGTTCAACTTAGATGTAATCGATACTATTTATTAGTAGGACCATGAATCGTGCTATTAATGTCTTGCTTTTCTCTTCCGATCCTTTTATTGCATACTTATATATTGCTTATGTATTGTCTATTGTTTGGCTTGTGCATAGAGATGCCGTCGTATGTCGTGTATAAGGGTAAGGTTCCCGAAGTCTACGACGACTGGGAGGAGTGTCGGAGACAGGTTCACCGTTTCAACCGTGACAGTTACAAAGGGTACACCACTAGGGCGGAGGCGGAATCTAGATACGCCCGCTATCTAGCGGGAGAGAGAAGGGAGCGTTGGAGGAACCGGATGAAGATCAGTTTCATCGCGATGATGCTCATCGTGATGACCGCAACTCTCTTCTATGTGATGGTAGTTTAGATGATCGATATCGACTTGTAATGTGAAGACAAACTCGCTACTCGCGGTCTCGAGACTTGTAATGTTCTATCTTTGTTCGTTCTTTTGAATTCGGAGACTAATATAATGAATTGTATTCGGAGACTAATCTTCTAGTGTATTTGATGAATCTGCTGTTGCTGTGTGCTATTGTCTAAATTCTGTACAATAATATATTTTGTAACCTGTGAAAATATTAGAAATGAAAAAAAAATCCCTAATATTCATACTAGTGGCGCACCACACAAGACACTAATGGCGCACTGTGATAATCACACTAATGACGCATCACCCACTGGTGCGCCATTAGTATGCCAAAGCATATGAGTACATATGGCCTCCTGGGAGGCATTGTAATGGTGCACTGTGGGCTATACTAATGGCGCACTATGTGATGCGCCATTAGAACACCAGATACTAATGGCGCACCGGTGGTGCGCCATTAAAATTTAATTCTAATGGCGTGATGCTAGTGGCGCACCAGTAGTGCGCCATTAGTAGGCAAAACTGGTGCGCCATTAGCATGCCTTTTCCCAGTAGTTCCTCCTACTTCACGAGTCCATTCAAGTCGATGGGCATTTGGACTATATTTGGAGGGCCCAGTTGAGAGCCACTTTTGCGTCGGGTCACTGACCGGGCAGTCCGTTCGGGCGTTTGGTGCATATTCGAGGAGTCTGGTTGTAGATGCTCTTATACTCTACATAAACAGCCTGAGAGAGGCTTAATACAACACAGATCAAATCATGTCAATTCTAGTTTGAAGATATATGTCAATCATCAAAAGTGGAGTTAGGTTTTCTCAACTAGCAGGGGGTAACTTGTATCCTTTGCTTTTGCCCTGATGATTATGGGAATTCTCTCTTTCTGGTGAGAGAACATCTCTGATATTTCTCTCTCAATGCTTCAGATTCCATATGGTCAACTCTTCCAACACACAATTCGTACCCACGAAAAATCTGATAATGCTAACATATAAGCTGCACATTGTGAGTGCCACATGATTGTATCAACCTGAGTAACAAAAAGGCCTGAGTATATGGGAGAATGAATGATTTTTCACCTCAAACGCATCTTTGGCAATAATTCCTATTTTAGTGCCCAACTGCCCATATAGGTAGGTCAAGTAAGGCTTAAGCTCCATTTTCTGAACCCAAAATTGATCGAACTTCAGTGATTGCCCCCTTGTTACCATGATAGATGCACCCCTCCCCCAAAGCTCATCATCTACTCAACTACTTATTTTTCCCACGTCTCTATCCTCTCTCATCAACTGGGTAGAGCTTGGGGGCCGCAAATGAGCGGCAACGGAGCCCAAGAGCCAGCAGCATCAGGGCGGCTGACGCATGTGGTAGGGCAATGTCAGCATACAATGAAGCGGTGGAGGTGTTGGTTGGCGGAACTTCATCATAGGAGAATGGTAACAGAGCCGAGCGAGGCCGAGAAAGGTCAGACTATGCTAGCAGCATGGAAACCTTGTCCGGCGGCAGGAGCTCCGACGGGCAGGAGGCACGTCAGTGCATGGGCTTAGGGCAGAAGTTTCCATCATTCCTATTATACCCAACGATAGGGGTTATGGGGGGCATCCCCTATTCTTGGGGGCCGGTGGTGGTTTTCCACGGGCCTCCCTATTTTGGGAGCTTAAGTAGAGACCCCGCTGGAGCATATATTTTTAGCCTTTGGCAAGAAAAAAAAAGTGGCGGGCTTGAGTAGAGGCCTTCTTGCAGATGCTTTAAGGTACCCATTTGTGGGAATTTTGTTTACGAAAAATCAATAAATATGGGAAAATATTGCCCCATTATAGTTCACATAGTGTGTAGCGATAAATGTTCAGCCCAGCTAGATCAGTGACAGTTTCAGCTTCCGCAACTGCCTAAAGGGAAATTAACCGAAATTTTCAATAGTGAGCAATGGCAATTGTCAAATAGCCACAAAAGCGTCAGCATGCTAAATTGGAGCTATCTCGTGGTATAAATGGTGCTAAACGGCTTAATGTGATAACCCTCCACACGTTATAGCGCCGAGATAGAGTGCTATTTAACAGTAAATACACCATGTTTAGTTAAAAATCCACTCCGCTCTGCCAGGATCGCCTGACATTACACAATTCTTGATTACGCTAAGCGTAAGGGCTTTGGTGCTAACTATTTTATGGAAGACATGTGCCAATTTCCCCAAAAGGAAAAGAAAAGAATCCCACAAAAGAAGAACACCCAATAATTATATAGCAATAAAGAATCACGTACCCATTTCCACTTGTGGTTTGGAGGATATGCACAGCATCAATGGCGTTCTCTTGTAAAAGCAGAGAGAAGCCCACAAAAATGTTCCATCGACAACAATATATGCCCATTTCCACTAAGTAAATCTTTTCGTTTCTGACACAGAAGAATACTTGAATATATAAATCTTAGTGCAGCGGTATCAGCATGCATAGCTTCCATCGGTCATCGTTCACGTGCTATATAAAGGGCGGGAGCAGTGAGGGGCAGAGGCAGTGCAAGCAAGCAAGCAAGCAGCGCTCACCCACTAACGAACCCGACCACCCCCCGGTAGCTCGGCAGCCATGAACTGCGGAAGGGGTCCCGCTCCGGCCACCATGGTGCGCTGCAGGCAGTGCAGCGCCAGCGTCGCCGCGCCGGCCGGCGCCCGTGCCGTCCAGTGCATGCAGTGCTGCTGCGTGACCCGCGTCGGCGGGGCTGGCCGACAGCTCAGTGTGGTGCGCCCCATCCCCAACTTCGGCGGTGGCCGCGGCAAGAAGCGCGCCGTGCTGGTCGGTATCAAGTACACCAACACTCGCGCCTGCGAGCTCAGGGGCCCCATCAACGACGTCAAGTGCATGAGGTACATCCTCACCGAGCGCTTCGGCTTCGCCAACGACTGCGTCCTCATCCTCACCGGTACGTATAAGAAACCGACCTAGAATTTTTCAATCCAACATCTTGTCTTGTTTCAGTCATGGCATAAGCAGCAGATGATTTATCTGAGCTTACCCGTGTTGGTGACTTGGTGCAGATGAGGAGAGGGACCCGTGCAGGCAGCCCACCAAGGCCAACATCCGCATGGCCATGCACTGGCTGGTGCAGGGTTGCAGCTCCGGTGACTCCCTGGTGTTCCAGTTCTCCGGCGCGGGTGCGCAGGTCCCCGACTGCGACGGCGACGAGCGGGACGGCATGGACGAGGCCATCTGCCCCGTCGACTCGTTCCAGCAGGGCCCCATCCTGGACGACGAGATCAACCAGGCCATCGTCCGCCCGCTAGTGCACGGTGTCAAGCTCCATGCCATCGTCGACGCTTGCCACAGTGCCACCGTCCTCGATCTTCCCTACCAGTGCACCTTCTCCAAGCAGTCAGTAACTAACTAAGAGCATCTCTATCAAATCCCCTAAAATTCATTTTTAAGTAGCAAAAGTGAGTTTTGAGTCAAAAAGAACCAGATAGCAGATCCTCACCTTTGAGTTTTTCACTCCCAAAAAATCTGCTCAAAAATGAACAAATTTAGTAAAGTAGGATAGAGACCACTTTTGGCACTTTCAGTATAGGGTATCTGCTAGAGATGTCCTAATCTCCACGATCCATGCCTCCATATATATCCCCATGCATCTACTTATTTACAGTGCATAGGCAGGACTACATATATAAAATTAACCATCCGCTAGTTGTTTAATGCCTTCATCGGTTTTTCACTTTCAATGAGATGTCAATGAAATTCACTGAATTTCAACAATTTTAGTGGACACCAAAATATTTACCACTCGATCAAAATATTTTAGACTTTCAGTTTACAAAAGAAATCAAATATTTTTTTTAAATTTACAAATGTTGGTTAAATTTGAGGTGAACATTTCGATCCTTCGACCAAATTGTAGTGGCTGAAATATTTCTGAAACAAGAATTCGAAATAATTCAGGTACGGGTGCTTGAGGTGGATGGATGAGCGCCCTCTGAATGGCGCCTGCAAAGGCACGAGCGGAGGCCAGGCCGTGCTCATCAGTGGCAGCAGCAATGGAAAGACCCAGATGAGCGTGGTCAGCATCCATGCATAATCTCTCATCGCTTTTCGTTGTTTTAATTACATGTATGCTGATGCGTATGACCGTGTGTAGCTGCCTGAGCCGAATGCAACGATTGGCGCCCTGACGCACAGCTTCCTCAAAGCAGTGGAGTGCGAGCCCCGCACCACCTACGGCAGCCTGCTCACCTCCATGAGGACCACCATGCGCGCCGGCGCCGGCAACTGCAACCTGCAGGGCCCCGTCGGCTGCTCCATCCGCAGGGTCGCCAACTTCAGCGGCGTGGAGGTGAGTGAGCCCATCACATTTTCTCGTTCCCCAACCAATGACGGCAAGTGTTTACTCACACATATATACACGATTGGTTAACTCTGCAGGAGCCCCAGATGTCTTCTGCTTGCAAGTTTGACATCAACCGTGAGCCCTTCTGCATGTAGAACCCACGCGGGTGTTCGTCGTCGCTGCTGCTGGCTACTGCAACAGACGATTATGTACTCCCTAATAATCGGCTAATCATCGACTGTATCGAGATGGTCGAGTGCTGGGTTAAATAACTATGATGATGCTTGCTACTAATGTGTGTGATGTATCACCTCACCTGCCGCCATGTGCCTTCAAGAATGAGCGTAGCTCATATAAGGCTCTCCAGGAACTTGTTCTCTATGGTACCCCACGTCTACGTACGTGCGTATACCTCACTGTAATAAGGCGTTGTGGTGGCGTGTGTCGTCTCGTGCACGATGTCCTCTTAAATATATCAAGTTCTATGTTGCTTCGTCTCCCAAAGTGATACGTAAAAGCGGTCCAAATTGTGAAAAACTATGTTATCAAGTGGCCGAGGTGAAGTGTAATGAAACTCAAACCCAAGAGTCCCATGTTGTTCAAAACCCCAAGCCTTCTTTCCCTTTTTTTTCTGTAAAAAGCAACGGCGTTGTATTGCATTGATGAAGAAGAAGAACATGTTACAAAGTTGACACTGAGCACGAACACACAACAACACCACAACAACAAGGGGAAGGAGCCCTTCGGCTTCCATCATCATATAACCAAAGCAACACGGATGCTGTCGTGGTTCTAAGACTGACAGTAGAATAGGGGGATAGGAATATAGAGGCAAGATCCTAGCTATGGAGGAGTTGTACACACAGGGTTTACGAGTTCAGGCCCTTCTCGAAGGAAGTAACAACCCTACGTCTCGAAGCCCGGAGGCGGTCGACTGAATATATGCGTGTGAATTACAGAAAGTGCGAACCCCTGTCCCAGAGGAGGGGGCTGGCTTATATAGAGTACGCCAGGACCCCAGCTCCCCTCCGTTACACAATGTTCAATGCTCATAAAGGAGGGGCGTTACTGATAACGTTTGCAGTAAAGTGTTATAAATGCCCATAAAGCTATGGTTTAAGTCTTGGCCGTTGCAGGGTGGAGAGTTTCTCATCTTCTGGTGGTCGAGTGTCTTCAAGCTGGTCGAGTGAGCACATCTTCATGGTCGAGTGGATGATGATTTCTCTTCGACTGCTTCTGATTTTTTATAGAGATGTCCTTGGGGAGGGTATGTTGGACAGATCCATGACCCTACCCTAAGTACATAGCTTCATCATTAGCCCCCGAATGGATCATGGTTTGAGTGAGGAAGGAGTTGGGAACACTTCCGACCCATTCTTTGTGCTATGAGTATATCTTGTTCTGGAACAATGAGTTGAGGAGACGACGTCGACTCCTTTCTCAGTCGCCTTGGTCCATTCTTGGTTTTTGTCGAGTGAATTTTCACGGTAGAATTCCGAATGATGATGTAGAGGATGTTTGTCTTCAGTCTGACAGGTTGCTCTGCTCTCCGCGGATCTCGCGGGATTCGAATTTTGGGAAGTGCGCCAGACGGACGGAACCGAGGTTATCGGGACGGATTAGGCAAGTCTCCTCGATCCCCGCGCCACCTTTTTCGCCACGTACTACGCGCGTGACTGTTGCGGGATTTGTTTAGATCATCTGGGTCCACCAATCAGTCACTCGGTGAACGACCTTATATAAGGCCGCGGACCAGGCCTCTGCCCCGCGCGCTCCCATTCTCTCTTCTTCTTCTCCCGATCTCTCCGCCATGCTCGCTTCCACCCTCGTCGCCGGACCTTTGCTCGAGCTCGACCCGTCGCCATGGGGAAGGAGAGGATGGTGGCGCTGGAACGCGCGAAGAAGGCGACCGGGAAGGCGAAGGGCAAGCGGACCAGCCGGGGCAGATCCTCGTTGAGATCTGGCCTGTCGGCGGGCTGGATGCAGGGCGACTGGATCCGCTCGACAATCACCCAGGACGACCTCGACGACCTGGTAGAGGGGTGACTGAGCCCCCACAAGTCGGCACGGCTCCCGGGGAACGAGACCGAGCCGCAGCCAAGGGAGGGTGAGTGTTTTCGCCTCGCCACCCACGTAGATCGCGGATTCTCACTACCTCCCCATCCTTTCTTCCGTGGTTTTTTGAACTTCTTTGGGGCTCAGCTCCACCATTTCACTCCAAACACCATAGTCTATCTGGCTGCTTTCGTGTCGATGTGTGAAAACTTCTTGGGTTGTCGACCGCACTGGGGGCTTTTCAAACACATCTTCACCTGCCGCTCTCAGTCGGTCAAAAAGGCCAATCCGAGTGACGAGAAGACACAAGTGATCCAAATGTGCGGGGGTCTGGGGATCCAGATGAGGAGCAAGAGTACTTTCCCAGCCATGATCCTTCCCGACTCGGTCCGGGGCTGGCAGTCGACTTGGTTCTACTGCAAGGATCAGCTGACCCCGGGTCAGTCGACTGGACTTCCTCCCTTTTCCTTAGCTCGAGTGGAGAAGCCTGCTTCCCTGAAGGTGGTTCTAGAAGAGAAGGCGCAGGTCAAGGTGCTGGTCGAGCGGGTCGTCCAACTCGTCCGCGACGGGGTGACTGGGATGGACGTGCTGGAGGTCTTTCTCTGTCGACGCATCCAACCGCTTCAGGCACGTGATCATCCGATGTGGATGTACTCCGGGCACGAGGATTCCACTCAGATCCACCCGGAGGGCATCAGTGAGGACTCCTTGGAGAAGTGGTTGATGGGGATCACCAGCAACAAAGACAACCCTCGGGGGTCTAGGCGGGTGATTCCATTCGACAATTCGCATCAGCCGGAGCAGGTGTGATTCTGTTTTGCCAAGTGTCTTTCCGATTCACTGTGTGACATCTCGTTTATGGTCGACTGAATTTCCTTTGATCGTTGTCTTTTCAGGCCCTCATCGACATGTACTCAATGCCCAATGGAGTGCAGGAGCAAGACGTCGAGGAAGAAGCGAGCGGGGGCGAGAGTGGCGAAGGGCACTCAGACACCGACCAGGACGAGGATAGCAACGAATCGACTGATGACGAGGAAGTCGACTCACCCCCTTGCAGGGAGAGGAGATCCAAACATGCTCACGACCCGGCGAGCGCTCCAGACCTGGTGGCCGCACCGATTGGACAGTCTTCGAAGTGTCCCAGGACGTCTTCTCCAGCACCGACTGAGAAGGCTCCCAAGCAAACCAAAGTTGTGCTGCCTCCAGCGCCGAAAGCACCGAAAGCTACCTCCTCCAAACTGCCAAAGGCTTTGCCCATGATCAAAGTGACCGTCCCCACTATCTCTGGGTAATCATCTGACTTGTCTTTTTCGTCGACTCGATTAACCAGACGTAACCGACTGAATGCGGGTCTTTGCAGTGCTGCTACGTCAGGAACCTCTTCTCTCCAGTATCGGGATGAGGAGATGGAAGATGCAGTTACCTCCAACCCAGGTATAAACTCTTGCGGTTTTGTTCTTGATTCCTTGGTTGATTGCGTTCTAGTGGTTCACTTGGGGTCGAATGGTCTGCCTTGCAGCTCCACCCAACATCATTGACCTTCCAGATGACGATGAAGATGTGGCTCTTAAGCCCAGGAAGAGCAAGAAGGTAGCAGCTGGCAGGATGGCTCGGCAAGAACCAACTACAAAACCTCCCGTCCGTCAACCTGAAGACGCGGACAGGGCCTCTGTGACCTTCGCTACACCCTTGTCGAGTGGGCATCCCGCACCATCGACTGCACCTGTGATTCCTTCAGCTGTCCAACTCCACGCCACGGAGCTTCAAGCCGCCGCACCTGGGTCGTCTGCTCACTTTTTCACCAGCTACCCCGTCCCGGACAACCAGTCAGAAGGGGCTGCGGAAGCCATCCGACAAGCTAACCTGATGATGGAGCGGGTGAAGACAGCGCATGAGAACAGCCAGGCTGCCTACGACGCCAGCGCTGCTCTTCGGGCCAATGTCCAGGTGAGTAGACTTTGCGACTGTTTTTGCTCTATGAGGAAATGTTACTCGAAAAATCTTCTTCTACACAATCGCATGTTGTTTGCATCGAATTAGAGCACCCACTGGGTGTTTTGCTGATTTCAGTAGTTTCGCTCTTCCACTCGGTCTGGGCGAGTGGGATCAGAACTGGTGGGGGCACGCTAAGTGCACCCACTAGGTGTACTCCCCGAGACCGCGGTCGACTGCTGGCAGTTGACTGGGGTCTGAGTTCTACTTCTTTTTTGACTTGGTCCGGGCGGACCGGACGAGTTGACTCTTAGTCATCGGGGGCACGCCAAGTGCACCCGTTGGGTGTAGTCCCGCTGGGTGTAGTCCCTGGGACCGCAGTCGACTGTGTGCAGTCGGCTGGGGTCTAAGTGAACTTCTTTAGGTTTTATTCACTCGGAAGTAAACAACCTTTGATCTTATCGATTGATCCGTCTTTTGCCTTCTGCAGAAGTCTTGTACTCTTATTTCCAAGTTTGCTGAACTTGAGGAGAAGCAAAGGCAACTCAACCTAGACTTGGAATTGGCCCAGCAAAATCTGAAAAAAGCTCAAGACGAGGCCGCTGGTATGGAAGGTAACTGACTATCGACTGACTTTCAATATATTTCTTTGATCTCTTCTTTGATTCGATTGCTTCTTTTGCAGAGAAAATGAAGTTGGCTCTGGAGAAGAAGGACTCGGACCTCGCCGCCGCGCAAAAAGCAGCTCAAGATAAAACTGATCTCGCAGACCAGAAGCTTGCTTCAATCGGAACGCTGGAAGGGGAGGTGAACAAACTGAAATCTTGTCTTAATGAAGCTAACCGCGAAGTGACCAGTCTGAAGAAGGACAAGGTTGTCTTGAATGAAAAGTTGGAGTCTGCAATCTGCAAGAGGAATGACATGGAAGTTTATTTGAGGATTCTTGCCAAGAAGCTCTATCTCACGCTGGAAGGTATTTCTTTTAACCGACTGTGTTGATGCTTGCGATCAGATTTTGCTCGGTCGATTCACTAATTTCTGGCTGCAGAATTCTGCCAAGACTTCGATGAGGAAACTGGAAAAGTCGAGACAAGTCTGGACCCTATAGCTTCCCCAGTCTGCGACGAGACTGCAATGAATATGCTCCGACTGGAGTCTCGCATCGCCAGCGCCACAAGCTACCTTGTGCGCCTGAAGGAGGTAGTCTCCCGAATCGACTCATCACTTTGGCCGAGGGCGACACTCCAAAATGACCTGGAATCTCTGATGACTCGACTGAACGAGATCCCTAACCGAGTGCAAGAATGGAAGAAATCCTTCGCCCGGTGTGGTGCTGACGTGGCGATGTCCTTGTTGCGAGTCCATTGCAAGGAAGCTCGTGAAGACAAGCTGGCTGCGATCAAAGTTGCCAACACCAAAAAGCATGACTTCCAGTCCTTCATGGAGACTTTCATTGCTGCTGCCACTCAGATTGCTGATGGAATCGACCTGGACTCATTCGTGGAGCCTGCCAGCCCTCCTCCGGCCGAGTGAACAAACTTATGAAACTTGAATCTGCTTTAAATTTGCCTCAGAATGCCGAGTGATTGCTGTAACCGTTGAACTCCTTCGGGCTTGGTGCCCGAGTACTTTTGATTTGCTGCTTGGAGCTTTTAGGATTTATCTGAATTTGGTTTATCTCCGAATGTGCTTGCGTTTGCCTTCGAATGGACTTTGCTCACTGCTCGGAACGCTTCGTCGTCCTTGCGGATAGGGATGGAGCAGACGTTGTACTTGTGTCGTAGCTCCGAAGGAGAAGGTTGCAGACGACCTGCACCTCGTCGTCCTTGCGGATAGGGACGGAGCGGACGTTGTACTTGTGCCATAGCTTCGAAGGAGAAGGTTGCAGTCGACCTGCACCTCGTCATCCTTGCGGATAGGGATGGAGCGTACGTTGTACTTGTGTCATAGCTCCGAACGAGAAGGTTGCAGTCGACCTGCACCTCGTCGTCCTTGCGGATAGAGATGAAGCGGACGTTGTACTTGTGCTGTAGATTCGAAGGAGAAGGTTGCAGTCGACCTGCACCTCGTCGTCCTTGCGGATAGGGGTATGTTTCAAACTTAGGCGAGTACTGGACTGTAGCTAAGCCCTCGAGTGGGAGGATTGCTCTCCAATCGGTAGGATTTTCTTCAAACTTAGGCGAGTACCGGACTGCAGCTAAGCCTCCTAGTGAGAGAACTTAGGCGAGTGCTGAACTGCAGCTAAGCCCCCGAGTGGGAGGATGGCTCTCCACTCGATAGGATTTTTTCAAACTTAGGTGAGTACCGGACCGCCACTAAGCCTCCTAGTGAGACAACTTAGGCGAGTGCTGGACTGCAGCTAAGCCCCCGAG
>NC_041388.1:707208016-707250632 GCF_002162155.2 Triticum dicoccoides | reverse complement strand
GCCGGAATGCAGCTAAGCCTCCTAGTGAGAGAACTTAGGCGAGTGCTGGACTGCAGTAAGCCCCCGAGTGGGAGGATTGCTCTCCACTCGGTAGGATTTTTTCAAACTTAGGCGAGTACCGGACTGCAGCTAAGCCTCCTAGTGAGAGAACTTAGGCGAGTGTTGGACTGCAGCTAAGCCCCTAAGTGGGAGGATTGCTCTCCACTCGGTAGGATTTTCTTTCGAACTTAGGCGAAACGGATTCGCGACTAAGCCCACCCACTGGGGGATTTCAGAAGTAAATAAGAACAACACAATCGAATGAGAGGACCGTAAGCTCTTGTCTTTGATAAACAAATTACAAAAGGTGTTTCTTATTATATTTTATTCGAACGAGTGCTTAAGTATAAAAGGGGCGGAGCAGCTCCGCGTTCCAAGCCTGTGGCTCATCTTTCTGATGCTCAATACTGTAAAGATGATATGCTCCATTGTGAAGAACTTTGGTGACGATGAAGGGGCCTTCCCAAGTCGGGGCGAGCTTGTGTGGTTTCTATTGGTCTACTCGAAGAACCAGATCTCCTTCTTGAAAGGCTCGACCCTTCACATTTCTGGCGTGGAATCGACGCAAGTCTTGCTGATAAATGGTCGACCGGATCAAGGCCATCTCTCTTTCCTCCTCCAAGAGATCGACTGAATCTTGCCGGGCCTGCTCTGCTTCCTCTTCGGAGAAGAGCTCGACTCGGGGTGCGTTGCGGAGCAGGTCACTTGGCAGAACATCTTCGGCTCCGTAAACCAAGAAGAAAGGAGTTCGCCCGGTCGACCGATTAGGAGTTGTCCTCAAGCCCCACAGAACTGACGGAAGTTCATCAACCCAAGCGCCTGCTGCGTGTTTGAGATCACGCATCAGTCAGGGTTTCAGTCATTTGAGAATTAGGCCATTGGCTCTTTCTGCTTGTCCGTTCGACTGCGGGTGAGCGACCGAAGCATAGTAGACTCGAGTGCCCTGAGAGGCGCAGAAAGCTCTGAACTCATCGGAATCGAAGTTCGACCCGTTATCCGTGATGATGCTGTGTGGGACTCCATATCTGAATGTCAATTCTCTAACAAAACTGACAGCGGTGCTTGCATCAAGGTTCTTGATAGGTTTAGCTTTGATCCATTTGGTAAACTTGTCGACTGCAACGAGCACATGAGTGAAGCCTCTCCTACCGGTTCTCAGCGGTCCAACCATATCCAGTCCGCAAACAGCAAAGGGCCAGATGAGGGGGGTGGTCTTCAGGGCTGACGCTAGCTTGTGAGAGATGTCTGAGTAAAACTAGCAGCCTTCACATCTGTAGACTATATCTTTCGCCATTTCATTTGCTCGTGGCCAATAGAATCCAGCTCGGTATGCTTTAGCCACGATGGCCCGAGAGGACGCATGATGACCACAGGTCCCCGAGTGGATGTCATTGAGGACCATTCGACCTTCTTCTGGTGTTATGCATTTCTGACCGACTCCAGTAACGCTTTCCCTGAACAGTTGTCCTCTTATCACAGTAAAGGCCTTGGATCGACGGACGATCTGTCGAGCCTCTTCTTCATCCTCTGGGAGTTCTTTCTGTTGGGTTTCGTAGTAATTTCAAAAAATTTCCTACGCACACGCAAGATCATGATGATGCATAGCAACGAGAAGGGAGAGTGTTGTCTACGTACCCTTGTAGACCGCAACGGAAGCGTTGACACAACGTAGAGGAAGTAGTCGTACGTCTTCCGATCCGACCGATCCAAGCACCGTTACTCCGGCACCTCCGAGTTCTTGGCACACGTATAGCTCGATGACGCTCCCCGGGCTCCGATCCAGCAAAGCTTCGGGGATGAGTTTCGTCAGCACAACGGCGTGGTGACGATGATGATGTTCTATCGACGCAGGGCTTCGCCTAAGCACTACTACGATATGACTGAGGTGGAATATGGTGGAAGGGGGCACCGCACACGGCTAAGGAACGATCACGAAGATCAACTTGTGTGTTCTAGGGTGCCTCCCTGCCTCCGTATATAAAGGATCCAAGGGGGGTGCGGCCGGCCTAGAGGAGGCGCGCAGGAGGAGTCCTACTCCTACCGGGAGTAGGACTCCCCTCCCGTTCCTTGTCCAACTAGGAGAGGTGGAGGGAGAGAAGGAAAGGGGGGGCGCCGCCCCTTCCTCCTTGTCCAATTCGGACTAGGGGGAGAGGGGGCGCGCGGCCTGCCCTGGCAGCCCCTTCCTCTTCTCCACATTAGGCCCATAAGGCCCATTAACCCCCCGGGGGGGTTCCGGTAACCCCCCGGTGCTCCGGTTTTATCCGAAACTTCCCCGGAACCCTTCTGGTGTCCGAATATAGTCGTCCAATATATCAATCTTTATGTCTCGATCATTTCGAGACTCCTCGTCATGTCCGTGATCACATCCGGGACTCCGAACTAACTTCGGTACATCAAAATGCATAAACTCATAATAACTGTCATCGTAACGTTAAGCGTGCGGACCATACGGTTTGAGAACAATGTAGACATGACTGAGACAAATCTCCGGTCAATAACCAATAGCGGGACCTGGATGCCCATATTGGCTCCTACATATTCTATGAAGATCTTTATCGGTCAGACCGCATAACAACATACGTTGTTCCCTTTGTCATCGGTATGTTACTTGCCCGAGATTCGATCGTCGGTATCCAATACCTAGTTCAATCTCGTTACCGGCAAGTCTTTTTACTCGTTCCGTAATACATCATCTCACAACTAACGTATTAGTTTTAATGCTTGCAAGGCTTATGTGATGTGCATTACCGAGAGGGCCCAGAGATACCTCTCCGACAATCGGAGTGACAAATCCTAATCTCGAAATACGTCAACCCAACATCTACCTTTGGAGACACCTGTAGAGCACCTTTATAATCACCCATTTACGTTGTGACGTTTGGTTGCACACAAAGTGTTCCTTCGGCAAACGAGAGTTGCATAATCTCATAGTCATAGGAACATGTATAAGTCATGAAGAAAGCAATAGCAACATACTAAACGATCGGGTGCTAAGCTAATGGAAATGGGTCATGTCAATCAGATCATTCACCTAACAATGTGATCCCATTAATCAAATAACAACTCTTTGTTCATGGTTAGGAAACATAACCATCTTTGATTAATGAGCTAGTCAAGTAGAGGCATACTAGTGACACTTTGTTTGTCTATGTATTCACACATGTATTATATTTCTAGTTAATACAATTCTAGCATGAATAATAAACATTTATCATGATATAAGGAAATAAATAATAACTTTATTATTGCCTCTAGGGCATATTTCCTTCAGTCTCCCACTTGCACTAGAGTCAATAATCTAGATTACACAGTAATGATTCTAACACCCATGGAGCCTTGGTGCTGATCATGTTTTGCTCGTGGAAGAGGCTTAGTCAATGGGTCTGTAACATTCAGATCCGTATGTATCTTGCAAATCTCTATGTCTCCCACCTGGACTAGACCCCAGATGGAATTGAAGCGTCTCTTGATGTGCTTGGTTCTCTTGTGAAATCTGGATTCCTTTGCCAAGGCAATTTCACCAGTATTGTCACAAAAGATTTTCATTGGACCCGATGCACTAGGTATGACACCTAGATCGGATATGAACTCCTTCATCCAGACTCCTTCATTTGCTGCTTCCGAAGCAGCTATGTACTCCGCTTCACATGTAGATCCCGCCTCAACGCTTTGTTTAGAACTGCACCAACTGACAGCTCCACCGTTTAATGTAAACACGTATCCGGTTTGCGATTTAGAATCGTCCGGATCAGTGTCAAAGCTTGCATCAACGTAACCTTTTACGATGAGCTCTTTGTCACCTCCATATATGAGAAACATATCCTTAGTCCTTTTCAAGTATTTCAGGATGTTCTTGACCGCTGTCCAGTGATCCATTCCTGGATTACTTTGGTACCTCCCTGCTAGACTTATAGCAAGGCACACATCAGGTCTGGTACACAGCATTGCATACATGATAGATCCTATGGCTGATGCATAGGGAACATCTTTCATATTCTCTCTATCTTCTGCAGTGGTCGGGCATTGAGTCTTACTCAACTTCACACCTTGTAACACAGGCAAGAACCCTTTCTTTGCTTGATCCATTTTGAACTTCTTCAAAACTTTGTCAAGGTATGTGGTTTGTGAAAGTCTAATTAAGCGTTTTGATCTATCTCTATAGATCTTAATGCCTAATATGTAAGCAGCTTCACCGAGGTCTTTCATTGAAAAACTCTTATTCAAGTATCCCTTTATGCTATCCAGAAATTCTATATCATTTCCAATTAGTAATATGTCATCTACATACAATATTAGAAATGCTACAGAGCTCCCACTCACTTTCTTGTAAATACAGGCTTCTCCAAAAGTCTGTATAAAACCAAATGCTTTGAGCACACTATCAAAGCGTTTATTCCAACTCCGAGAGGCTTGCACCAGTCCATAAATGGATCGCTGGAGCTTGCACACTTTGTTAGCTCCCTTTGGATCGACAAAACCTTTTGGTTGCATCATATACAACTCTTCTTCCAGAAATCCATTCAGGAATGCAGTTTTGACATCCATCTGCCAAATTTTATAATCATAAAATGCGGCAATTGCTAACATGATTCGGACAGACTTAAGCATCGCTACGGGTGAGAAGGTCTCATCGTAGTCAATCCCTTGAACTTGCCGAAAACCTTTTGCGACAAGTCGAGCTTTGTAGACAGTAATATTACCGTCAGCGTCAGTCTTCTTCTTGAAGATCCATTTATTCTCAATTGCTTGCCGATCATCGGGCAAGTCAACCAAAGTCCATACTTTGTTCTCATACATGGATCCCATCTCAAACAGGGCGAGGAGAGAGGGAAATCCACCAAACAGAAAATCCACCAAACAGAAAACAAGGCCCAGTCGCTATCATCTCAAACAGGGCAAAATCCATTGGCTCGGTAGCGCTCGCGAGCGGCCATCAGCCAGACAAGTCCACCAAACAGAAAACAAGGCCCAGTCGCTATCACGTGAACCCAGTACTCTCTAGAAAAAGCCCCCCATGCCCCCACGTCCACACTTCCTCCTCCACGGGTCTCCTTCTTCTCCACTTCCCCTTCACCTTGTCTGTGGATCTGCCATCGATCTTCTCCATAGTTGGAGGGAGTAGCAAACCAAGAAGCCAAAAAAAGGAGAAAATCTGATCTCTGTGTAATTAAACACCACTCTGTGCAACTATACCCTATAGTAAAACCAACTTTTGCCTGGATGTCTGCAAATAGACACAAGGAAGTAACAAAAAAAGAGAAAATTTGATCTTTGTTTAATTAAACACCACTTTGTGCAACTAGACCTTGTAGTAAAACCAACTTTTGCCTGGATGTGTGCAAATAGACACAAGGGAGTAGTTTTGCAGATAGCCCAAACTAGAAACATGGACTGGATGTTCCTGTTTGTGCAACTAATCACAGTTCCAACAATGCCAACTTTTTGTGCAATGTGTGCAACCAAACAGCCAAAATACTAGAAAATATGGACTGGATGTACTGTTTGTGCAGAAGAAGCACATATTTGCACAAACTAAAAGGCATGGGTTCCAAAAGAAACCTTTTTATGCCATGTGTGCAAATAGAAGCCTATATTTCTGCCAACTAAAACATGGATCCAAAACCAATTTTTCCTGTTATGTGTGCAACCAAACAGTCAAGACTAGAAAAGAGATGTGCAAACTAATCATGGATCCAAAAGCCAACTTTTGCTATAAATGTGTGCAACCAACACACACAGACATGGATGTGTGCTTCCGACCAGCAAAAACAACGAAACGGAAACATAAACCCAAGGCCTGGTGGCTATCACATGACCCCACTACCCTCCAGAAGCCTCTCACGCCTCCCTCAACTACACTTCCTCCTCCAAGGCATCTCCTTCTCCATGAAAGAAAGGGGATCCCATCCTGGATCCAAAAACCTACAGAGCTACCATGGCAAACCAAACAAGCTGATTTTTTTGACAAGAACTAAAGTGGTAACAGGAGGGAGGAGAAGAAGCATACCAGGCAGCATCAATCAAAGTAAGTTCACTTCTGGCTCCTAATCCTCCCTTCTGTACTTTCCCTTCCCCTTTGCCTCTGGATCTTCCACCAGTCTTCTCCATAATTGGAGGGAGTAGCAATAGTAATATGATGTCTGTGTAATTAAACACCACTATGTGCAACTAGACCCAGTAGCAAAACCAACTTCTGCCTGGATGTGTGCAAATAGATACAAGGGATTAGTTTTACAAAAAATGTGCAACAAAACAGCCTAGACTAGAAACATGAAGTGGATGTAGTGTCTTTGCAAATAGAAGCACATATTTGTGCAACTAAATCATAGATCCAAGCCAAATTTTCCTGCAATGTGTGCAACCAACAACCAAAACTATAAAAAAGTAAATATATGTGCACACTAAGCATTAATCCAAGGACAACTTTCCTGCAAAATGTATGCAACAAACAGCCCGGACTAGAAAGATGAACTGGGTGTACTGTTTGTGCAAAAAGAAGCACATATTTGTGCAACTAAAAAGATGAAGTGGGTGTAGTGTTTCTGCAAAAAGAACATATTTGTGGAACTAAGCATGGGTCCAAGCCAACGTTTTTATGCAAATGTGTGCAACAATACAGCCCAGACTAGAGTCCATATGTTCTAGTCTTTTGGCTGTTGGTTGCACATATTGCAAGAAAATATGGTTTTGGATCCATGTTTAGTTGGCACAAATATGGGCTTCTATTTGCATAGACACTACATTCAGGCTATCTTTTCCTACAAAAAATGTGTGCAACCAACACACAGACTAGATGAAACTAAAAAAGACTGGATTTGCTGTCTGTGCAAATATAAACATGTGATTGTGCAACCAAACTTGTATCCAAAGTCAACTTTTGCTGTAAATGTGTGCAACAAAGAAACTAGACTAGAAAAGGCACAAGAACAGTATTAAAAACGAGCGTACAAATAGTCTTGTCTCACACAAATTGCAATAGGGGAAATATGTTATATAGGATGTTTTATATACTAAAAGTGAAACAGAAAAGAAGATGAAATTATATTTCTGTCATTAGAAAAAGGTGCCAAAGCCCAAAGGTGATCATATTCCGACGTGATCACCTGAGGTTTTGCAAACATAAGGTGCCAAAGGTGATTAGTTAACACTACATACAAAATATTTGTTGTTCTTCAGAACAACTAGATAAGAAAGGTCGACGATGCCAACTTGATATTATGTTAGTCGTGCAACTACAAAATGCAGAGGATGCCAACTAAAATAGTTACTCTTGTGCAATTAGAAAGGCTGAGGATGTCAACTAGTTAGATGCTATTGTGTAACTAGAAAATGCTCAGGATGCCAACTAATTAAATACTCATGTGGAACTAGAAAGGCTGAGGGTGCCAAGTCATTATATACTCTTGGGCAACCCTCAAAAATTTGAAGATGGGACTAAAAAATAGTTACTCTTGTGCAACTAGAAAGGTTGAGGATGTCAATTAGTTGGATACTGTTTGTGCAAGTAGAAATGCTAAGGATGCCAACTAATTGAATACCCGTGTGCAACTAAAAATCTTGAGGATGCCAATTAATTAGATACTCTTGGAAAATGAAATATTCAGCACTTGCATGATTAATCAGAATTGCACATTCAGGTTTCAGGCTTCTAGAAGAAAATGCCGAGGGTGTCAACGCAGCTACAAAAAGACTGAGGATGTCAACTAGTTGGATTGAATTGTCCAACTAGAAATACTGAGGATGCCAACTAATCAGGTACTCTTGTGCAACTAGAAAAGCCCGAGGATGCCAGCTCATTTAGATACTCTCTGGGATACGTCATCATCCTCTCCATCCCAGTCATTATCAGCGCCACATAGTTGCCGCTTAGCAGCCCGTTTTGAGTTCCACCGAGAGGTCCTATTTGGAAAATCCTACAATGAAAAAAAAGATTGAACTGTTGAGAGGATAAAAGAAAAGAGCATAATAAATGGTCATAGGATAAAATAAAAATAAAATATGAACCTCTGTTTCACTGCCAGGCACATCTCCTTCACCAACCATTTTGTCTCTGCAAAACAGAAAGAATAAACATATTAGTCAAAATTAACAAGATTGCACTGGTGGCAACAAAATGGGGGTGGGTAGGCTACATTTACATATGAAGTTGGCAACTTAAATTAACAAGTTGCACACGGGTAGAAAAAAATGAAAAAATGGTTACTCTTCATATGAAGTTGGCAACTCAAGGTAACAAGTTACACAAGAATTAAAAAGAAAGTTGCACATGAATTTCTTGAGTGAAAAAACTGCCATCCAGAAATAATTATACTACTTGGTTGGCAAACCAATCAAAACAAATTGGATAAGGGGACCTGCCTAGTTGCAAAAAAGAGGAGTGATGAGGCCTACTTGTAGGACGACAAGCTTCTAGTTTACATTAGTGTTGTACAAGTTTTCAATGGTCATATCCAACTGAAAACTACTATATGTGCAACTACAATACTGCAGATGCCAACAGAAAAGTGTGACTAGCAAAAATAGATCAACTTAAGCAACTCCTTCCAGTAGGATGTGCAACTTTGACAACATCCTCGACCAACTGCATGGTAGTCAATGTGCAACTCTGAAAATATGATTGTGCAACTCTTTCTATGCTCTTCAAAAAATTCAAGATTGATAATTTATAGAACATACAAGCGTCACAGTGTTAGCCAGCTAAAGAGAACACGTATTTCACCACCCCGCTGACTAAAAAGACACTAATTTCACCACCCAATCATCCACTCATTGATAAGTTTTTGCAAGGAAGATGAAACATATATAGAGTTGGATTAGTTTGCTTCAGCAACTATCATCATGTACTCTAGCAGACTAGCACTAAATTAGAAGAGGAAATTAAACATTAATTAAAGATGTAAAGACAAACTAGACTTGTGTGCCAGGTTTACTAGCAAAATACTACTATACTGTACTAGATTGTATTGACATGCAGGCACCCAGAAATACACCGGTGTCTCTGAACATTGTGCTTTCGCAGTAGATATTGCTAGGATATGACGGTCCAAGCAAAGAATTTCTGACGAGAAGCTCTCGCAGCCGAGCGAATGCAACGCTCTCCCATGGGACCCCTCTGCCCGAATCAGCCCAGAAACGCTGCCGGCGTCTGTACCTGACATTGCTGCACCTAGGCCCAACAGATCATGACGCCGGAAAGACCACATCAGACGCTCATATCAGACTACCATCGGAGGTTGCCCCATCTCTGCCATCGTGTGACGCCCACATCACACGCCACCGCGACCAGAGGATCCTCCACCCCTGCCATCTGGGACGCAGTGGACTCAGTCGAAGCCAGAGGAAGTAGACGACGGTCGCATCCCGTCGACGACAGTGGGGAACAACGGCGATGGGGCTGGATCTGGTTGGCGACGAGAAGCGGGTCCCCGCCGCGCTCCAGCCCTTCCCCTTCCCTGCCCCCGTCTTCGGCTGCGTCGCGGCAGCGGTTGTTTCTCGCCGTCAGATTTGGGGAACGAACAGGGCGAGGAGAGAGGGAAATGGATCAGGGAAGTGCACTCTCAAGTATTTGGGTTTAGATTGAATCTGACCCGGAGCAAGCAGGCAAGTTCGCCTCGAGCCCGTGCACTACATAATCAACCAAAAAGTTTACGAGCAGCACAAGCCGAAAACCGATCCATGGCGGCGACTCCAGCACTCTCGATCTTCCTGCTCTTGGTGGAAGCGTCATCGGCTGCAGGTAGCAGCTGGTGCGTGTGCAAACCAGAGCTGCCGGCGGCGGCGCTGCAGAGGACGCTGGACTACGCGTGTGGCCACGGCGCCGACTGCGCCCCGCTGCTCCCCGGCAGGCAGTGCCACACCGACACGGACACGGTGGCGCTGGACTACGCGTGCGGCCACGGCGCCGACTGCGCCCCGCTACTCCCCGGCAGGCAGTGCCACACCGACACGGACACGGTGGCGACGCGCTGCTCCTATGCCACCAACAGGCAACAGCTACTACCACAACGCCATGGCCAAGGCCAGCGGCGCCCTCACCTCCACAGACCCAAGTAACCTCTTCTTCCATCTACCGTAATTAACCTGCACGTCGGTCGTCTTACCCTATTTGATCTGATCGCACGGTTGTTTGCCTTAACAAACTTGATCTGGCAGGCTCCGGAAGCTGCCAATACCCTGCGTCGGCTAGTACAGGCAGCGGCATGGGAGCGAGCTCCTCCGGCACACCAGCCGACCTCTCTGGAACGACGATGACGCCGCTACTGCTGGTGCTCTTCGCCTGCTTCTCCATGGTAGCTTTTCTGGGTTGTTTGGCGGCACCACGACGGGATCCCCGTGACAAGCGCTGCTTCAGTCATCATCATTTAATCGTTGCCTTTAGAATTGGTGTACTCAGATGTCTGTTTTATGTGGTTAAATCATTTTCATGTGGCATGGGAATTAAGACATGCTTACATTATTGCATAGAAGAGTATTATTTGTCTGCTGAAAGCCAGATGTTCCTTATGAATATACATTGGGGATTTTACAAGTTATGCATTAATTTGCCAAGTACGAGTGACACATGGGCGGACTGTATTTTCTATTCTCTCTAGTAATCTAAACGCTGTTATATTTCTTTATAGAGGGAGTATTATTCATGCATCCACAGTCTTTGACACAACATGAATCTACGTTGTCATGAAAATTCAAATTAAAATTCGTAACACGAGTCGATAGAAAAATCAACAAATCTCGCACTGAATAGTGTCTGATGTAAGTTGGGCTTAAATTGGCCCATTATCTCGCTATTGACAGCAAGTTTGTAATTTCTGTTTTTGGAGCAATGTTTCGGATTCGAATCCAAATGTTTGTGTGTCTGTCTGTGAGCTAATTGAAGTTTCATCATTTTTTCTGAAACTTTAAAAGAATGAAAAGAAGGCGGCCCCTCTGCAGATACTTTCCCACACGCACTCCCTTCCCATGCTTCTTCATGTGAAGCACCTCTTGCTTCACTCAGAAGTCTGGCACAAAAAGAAGTCTGGCACAAAAGGTAACCAATCCAGCCACCAAAAGCACAAGCCATCCAAATCGAGTGAGAGAGGAAGAATTCAGACATCTGAAAATAGCAAACGTGGTACTAAAACGATACATAGTATACGTCAAAAGGTGGTGTACTAAAATTCGAACCTTTTTCTCTGTATCAAAAGGTGCAGATTGCAGGTCCAAATGTCCATCATCCATAGTTGGACAAGTGTCTCACAAATAGCAATAACTTAGACAGAGTACGCTGTCAGCCTGCTAGACTTTAATTGATTGCAGCAGCTGCTCGCACTCAGACTCTCACACACATACGTGACAGAAATCACCGTATCGATCACACTATACATCGTATACCGTATACTGACCGTATACATACGGGTACGCCTCAACCATCACTAGAATGGAAGGGCAGCGCGGCGCCACCATTGCCGCTGGCTCGAACTCGGAGCTTCCTCATCTTATATGTATATATAAGCTAGCAGGCTAGCACTCGGGGTAGTTGGAGCGGTCCTTGGAGCTATCCTGGCAGTAGTAGTAGACCATGGCCCGCTGCTGCGCCCAGCTCATGGCGGCGGTCTGCTGCGCGCTCAGCCCGCCTCCGGGGCCCGCCGGCACGGGGCTGCACGACGCCGGCGCGCCGACCTCGCAGCCGGCGACCTTGAAATCCTTGAACCCGGACACAAAGGGCTGGTAGCGGTAGTCGGACCTGTAGCGGCCGCCGTCGGTGGCCCAGTCGGAGGCGTCCCAGACGGAGCCGTAGGCCCACATCTCGCGCTCGGGGAACGTGGCCTCCACCTTCTTCTGGTAGCGGCGCACGGGCACGTCGTCGACGAGGAAGACGATCTCGTCGGGGTTCCAGAGCACGGCGTAGTGGTGGAAGGCCGCGGCGGGGTCGAACCAGAGGTGGAACCGCATCTCCCGGCCGACGATGGGGTGGGCGTCGCCCGTGCCGCGGACGTACACGTTGGTCTGCAGCGTGTAGGGCTCGCCGGGGACGGTGCCCAGCAGCTCCACGTCGATCTCGTCGTGGTACCCCGGGTACGCCTCGTTGTTGGACAGCTGCATGCATTTTTGCTTGCATCAGTTAAGAACTTAAGATCGATCCAACAAGGAAAAATGGTCGTCGGAGGGGAGGAAGAAGGGAGGTATATACTGACGTAGAAGGCGGTGTTGACGCCGGCGGTGTAGCCGGGCTGGACCTTCATGGAGACGCCGAAGTAGCCGTTCCGGTACGCCCGCTTCGACTTGAACCCGCTCCCTGAGAAATCGGCAACGAAGAACGAACTAATTAGCAGCATGATTTGTTAGGTGAAATGGATTAATCAATCATCCAACTATTGCAAACTTGAGGACTACGTACATATGAGTAATCATGCAAAAAACATTAGTGCGTCGTGACTGACCTGAGCTGCGGTCCATCCAGAGGGTGAGGGAGGTCTGGTCCGGGGAGAGGGACTGGTGCTGGGCGCCCCACAGGTTGCTGTACCACTGCGAGAAGGGCATTGAGCTCACCTTGGAGCTCGGGTAGTAGCCGGGAGAGGGCTGCGCCTCAGCCCAACGACCCTGCTGCAGCAGCAGCAGCATCACGGCTCCTACCACCACCATGAGATTTGAGATGGCAATATGAGGCCTAATCTGCATCATCATCGTCATCATCTTCTGCTCCAGTGGAGTGGAGTTGAGTGTGTGTGTGTGTGTGGTTCTACTCCGATTGAGCTGCCTTCACGCATGGGGCTATATGTAGTGTTTGTAGGAGTGGGGTGGGTCCCGCATGGGTGCTAATCTCAGGAGTGGTTGGTTGCTAATTGGGAGTTAGTTATACACTTGTGATCGCTGAGACTGATGATGAGCTTTCATTTATTACTAGTTGACGCATGAGGATTTTCATTTTATTTTATGGATGGTACGCGCAGAATCGGGTGTGTGATGATCTTGCTGCTACTCTAGAGAAAAAGACAATCCAGTGGTTGCAAGATCGTCTATTGTAAAAGTAGCTAGCTAGGATGATTGAGAAAAATATTACTTCAATCGACCAAAAAATTGCGCCAACTTGATTTTTTGAGGCTTAGTCTAAGCCTAAAAACCGTCGTAGTACTACATTTGAGACGGAGGGAATACTTTCCAGCTAATGTAATTTTAATTTGCCTAGATGGACCAAATTCAGGGGAATTGGCCTGAACATTTGACCATTTTAAACACCCATCCCAAATTAAGGAACTGTCATCGTATGCAAATCGCAGGATTGCCTCCTCCTCGCGAAAAGAATATATGCAAATAAGTCACAGGATCCAATCCCCATGTTTTCGGCAGCTAATAATGCTGGTTTGACGGCAAAACTTTTTTGCAAGTGGCCAACCTAACTTGTCTGCTGGTTAAGGCCTGGCTGACCTGAGCGGCTGAAATTCGGTTAGTGGCCGGCCGGTACATACAAGAGTACTGCACTACCTTAGCCTAGCCTGGACCTTTTTTGTGCCTTTTTTTGTGCAATGGAGCCTACGCTAGACTTAAACGCGCGCCGGAATTAATCAGCTGCTTGATCCACCAATTTGGACTTTTTCCATTAGCGTGGCATCGCTTCTGGCAGAAGAAACATCCATTGTTACTAGCATGTACTCCATCTAAATTTAGTAAATATATAATTAGTTAGCAAATATTACTATTTTCTTCGTCCGAAATTAGTTGACGCTCAAACAAAAGTACTACTAGCATTTAAATACATTTAGATACATTCATCTGAGCGTTAACTAATTACAAACAAAGAAACTGCTTCCTTCATTCTATAATGTAGTGAGCCTGCGATTTTGGAGATCCAAATTTGTCCGTAAATTTAACCAACGAGACCGAATGCGGCGGGAGCAAATATTATATCACTGAGTTCATATCGGAAATACAAATTCAGTGATATAATTTTTGCTCCCGCCGCAGTCGGTTTCGATGGTTAAATTTACGTTCAAATTTGAATCTTAAAAAACGCAGGCGCACTACATTATGAAATGTAGGGAGTAGTATATAACATCTGAATTGAATTGAAGCTAATGAATGTGTTGGCGCGTCGTGGTGGCGCGTCGTGGTCACACCCATCACATGCACCTAGCTACACGTCGCTAGCGTGGAAATTAGAGGAGAGTCGTACCAATAGACCATGTTCATCATCGATCTAGCTAGTACCCTACCTATAAGCTGGTACTAGTATGACCGACGTTGGATGAGCCACGACCATCCATATGCAGATGTACCGCCTCTTTATGTACAGTGCTAGCGGCGCAGACCGTACACAATATTAGTATTATATATGGCACTAACAACGCCTATGTTAATATTTACTTCCTCGATTCGGTTTTATTGGCCCTTTCATATTTTTATTTGAACTTTGACCATTTATATAACTAACAATATATGATTCTTTTTTTGCGAAGATAACAATATATGATTCTTATTGGTTTGCGTCCAATATTATATGTTTCCATTTCATGTGAGCTCAATTTGTTGAAAAATTATCTTAAATATTATGAACTTCTGTCGCAAATGAACCGGTGAACGGCCGGTCCGATCAGTAAAATCCTGAACCGACAGCCTCACCATTTCGGTTGCTGGTTTGGTTTTTTAAACCATGCTTCATTGGTGTACTTGACCTATTTGTGTCGGCATGTATTGTGTGTTTTGTTCTGAAGTGTCTGCCATGCACTGTGCATGTATGGATATCCATTCTTTATTGATGCGTGTCAAATCAAGTCCGAAATATTGTGTTTAATTTATTAGCTACATCCGTCCTGTACGCACATATCCTTGAATGATTTTATAGAAATTGTAGTTTTATCCGTCCTGTACCTACATATACTTGAATGATTTGGTAGAAATTGTTGTTCCATCTGTGATCCGTCCTGTACGTGCAGATACTTGAATGATATTATAGAAATTGTAGTTCCATCCGTTCTATACGTACATATCCTTGAATGAGTTTATAGAAATTGGTTTTTCACCCGCCCTGTACATACATATACTTGGATGATTTTATAGAAATTGTTGTTCCATCAGAGATTTATGTGCATATACTTGAATGCTTTATAGAAATTGTAGTTCCATCCGTCCTGTACGTTCATATGCTTAAATGATTTTATAGAAATTGTAGTGGGAATTCTTCCTCGCTATTAATTGCTTGATCCACATGCATATATGTATACGTACACCCGCACGGCACCTAGCGGGTGGGTACTTGACTGATTTGGACAATGACCTCCCTCCTAAATTAAAGGTAGCACCACCACTTTCTGGTGCCCAATAATTACATTGTAGATGGAACTATATGTGCAGCTTCGTCAATCATCCCTTTCTGCAAGGTAGAGCGCACGCAAAAGCCGTTGCACATGCTTGCCATGCCATGCAACTAACTAACCGAACCTAACTGACAACCTACCTACCTAGGATTTGGTACATCAACCCACTATGTACGACGACATGGGCTGGCTTCCCCACTTGCTGAGTTTGTTACGACACTTTGGTTACTCCCTAAGATCTTGCAGCATTAGTATAACTTTATACTATATCAACCACAATCATAGATTAAAGGAAGTATTTCTCATGCGACTGGACGAAGTCGACACTAATAAGAGCATGGTTAATAATATAGTCAGCTCATGGCTACAAGGAACCGCCATGTCATCTTTAGTCATCATCTATATGCACTCATACAACGAGACGGACCTTTGACGCGTTTTTCAAATTTCTTGCCTTCTTGCAGCTATGACACCCGCTTGCTAGACGGCGGGATCGTGACCACCTTGGGGCGATGTTGGATGCGCTTATGGCTTTTGCGCGTCGTTTGTCCGCGCCACAGGATCGTTCTGGAGGTCGCCACTAGGTAGCTTTTTTCTGTTTCTTTTCTCTTTATTGGGTTTGACTGTGCTATGGCCCTAGCCGTCGGTTTTGTTTTCATGGATGCTACTTGGATGTACGGATGTTTGCTTTATCTATAAAGCGGGACGAAAGCCTAATTCGAGAGGTTGGCTATTACATTAGTACTTTTTTCATCTTCTTTCTATGGGCCAGTTCTTTTAGGCAATTCTCCCAGAATTGACCCCCTCCCCAGTTTCTTTCAGAATTGTCACTTTTTTTTTGCAATTCCTATCTAATTAGACCTTAACTAGCTAGGAATTGTAAAAAAAAATTAAGTGGCAATTCTGGGAGAAGCTGTGGAGGGGGTCAATTCTGGGAAAATTACCCAAAAGAACTGGCCCTATCTCCTTTTTCACATTTATTATATTTATCTAGGAATGTGTATATAGCTAGGCTCTTGCATTTTTTTAGAAAAAGAGGATGACCCCCGGCCTCTACATCTGGGAGATGCATGCGGCTATTTTATTGATTATTCTCGAGGAGCTTACAAAGCAGAACAACAATATACCTGAATCCGCCATCTTGGCAACATCTGCCGCTACTCCTATCCATATAATGAAGGGGTGCAAGCCGGGCCACATATCCAGACCTCTCACATAAGCCTAACATCTAAAGCCGGAGGCGCCGACCGAGCCATCTACCGGGTCCGGGGCACAAACCAGTCTGACGCACTCACATGTGTCGTCGTCGCCATCTTCCACTGGTCCATCTTTAGAGCAGATTGAGGTGTCAACCTTGGCAGGTCCTCCGCCATCCACGCCACCACGACACCAAACAACGACCTCCACCTACATGAGCCTTGGTAGGTCATCCGCCATGGACGCCACCACGACACCAAACGATGACCTCCACCTACGCGACTCCATCTCCAAGAAACAGACGTATATCCACGCTAGGATAGGTCTACACCACCGCCGTCACCCACCACCCACAAGAGCCACCCAACCCAAAGGTTCCCAAAGCGGCGCCTTCAAGAAGGGAACTACGCCGTGAGCGCCGCCGCCACCCAACAAAGTTAGGGCTTTCACCGGGAGACCTAGGGAAGGGGAAGTGAGGAGATCAGTCCATACCGACGCCTCCAAGGAGGGGAACAATGCCCAAGGCGTCGGCGGCGGCGCGGCCAGCCATGGCCGACCAGGGATTTTGTCTGAACTAGATCCCCGCCACCAGCAGCGCCTCCTATACAGAACCGGCGATCAAGGGAAGCGTGGCCTGACCAGGCTAGCCCGCACGCCGAACAGGCGAGGAGGGGAGGCGCCAGATCGCGCGCACCGACCGCCACAGAAGCCGCCGCCAGCCGCCAACGACCACCGGGATCCCGCCACCCGTGCGGCCAGGACGCTAGATCCACCGCCCACACGGCTGCTCGCCGAAGCCTGCTGTGCCTCGCCAAAGGAGCCGCCGCTCCAGATCTGGGACTCCCCATGCAGAGGCAGGGCAGCCGAGACCCCGTCGCCACCATCCTTGGCGCCCCGGGCTTGCCCAGCGGCTGCCTCAGGCGGCAAGGAGATGGGGCGAGGTGGGAAGGGGGCCGCGGCGGCGCGGCTAGGGTTCCGCTGCTGCCGCCGGGGAAGGCGACACGGAGGTCGCGACGAGGTCACGAGAGGGGGTCGCCAACCACTCCTTAAGCTAGGCTCTTGCATGAGAGTCCACTCCCTTTACTTTTTCACATCTGTCTCCTCCGTATAGTCAAAAGTGTCATGTGAGTGGGCTATAAGCCCACTATTGTACTTACTCTAACCATCCGATGTGCTCTTCGAAACCGGGTAAAGTATTTTTCTTTCTTTGTGTCCGGAATGTTAATACATAGGGGCTTGCGCCCACTTGAAGTAATTTCCATTGGGGCCAAAGCCAAGGAGTGGTACCGGAGAAAATGAGCAATGTTAGACAACTTACTACTACCGAGAGAATTTACAGACTGGTGGTGTGGGGGCACATGTGCTTGAACTCACGAGACAGTTTTAGGAGTGTTTTTTAGGGACGTGGAACATAACACATCAAGTTGTATGTGTTTTTTTTCGCAAGCCTATGTTAACTCCATAACAAAACCTCCCATAAGTCTAGTATTCTTGCAGATTAAGAGGGGGCATAGTTTGAAATGAGGGTCCCATTAGCAGTACGCCCTACCGACTGCGGGGGCGACGTGCCGAGGGTGCCGCAGACGGCGTAGCGAGAGGGCTGGACACTAGTTCGCCGGGGCTCGGGGAGATCGCCGGTGCGTGGGTTGCTTGCTCCTAGCTCGGGGTCGGGGCCGCTCCGGGAGGTAGCCGTTTCCGGGTGCTCGTGGACGAGGATTCTGAGGACAATGATGGTGAGTTCGTGGTGGAGCTGAGGGCAGCGCCGGTTTGGCCAACAGTTTGCGATTTCATTGTGTTTGCGGCAACGTCGGGCAGCGACTCAGCTGGTCGGAGTCACCGTTTAGCGCTGGGTGGGCGGAGCCCAATGGCCACGGCCACCCGCATTTGGCGGCCATCGACGCCTGTGGGTAGGGGCTCGGCTATGGTGGCGGCCTCAGCGATCCGAGCTCGGGCGGTGGCGGCGGATTTGGTGGGCCCTTGCGGTTCTTCGAGGCCTGTCGAGGACTGGCTACGTCTCCCTCCTCCTTCCCCTAGGCCGCTAGCGGCGGCTCTAACGGGCGAGTAGGGGCCGGAGGTCGCTGAGACGACGCTGGTGGGCCGCGGGCCGAGGATGCTGCCCTTGGGCCGGCATCGGGGTGTGGGCCATGTGCGCGTGTGGGACATGGCACGTGTGCGGGGTCGGAAGCTGTTAGGTCAGATGGGCCCAATTCCTCCAGGCCATCGTCGCGGACCGTCTTTGGCTATATATGGCTGAGGCGGAGTTGCCAGAACCCTAGTTTAGGGTTTCCCGCATACATCAGCGAGGTGCAGCGGCTGGCACACACTGCCCACACCATCCTCATCTCTCCCCCCTTTCCATTTCCTACGCGGGGATGGTGATGGGTGATAGGCGGGCTGACAAGAGGCTGATGGAGTGGTCAGATCTGAAGGCTGAGAGGTGACGGGAGCGGGAGCTGCGTGAGAAGGCCAAGCGAGCGATGCGAGGTCGGCAGGGAAGCCGCTACGAGAGAGATCAGCGCGACTATTCCCAAGAGCAAGAGGGGCGCGGGGGGATTGGGGTCATCCCCCCTCCTTGGTGGATCCAACAGCAAGACCGCAAGATGAAGAAGAAGGCGGGGCAGCACAGGCTAGAGCTGCAGCGCAAACCAATGGAGCACCCGAACTGTGTTGGTGGCCACAGTACACCCACTGGTTAAGAAGCCTCGGGCGTTTGCTAAGCCACTGGTGATGGCGCTCCCGTCCTCGTCAAAGGGAATGGCGGGCGGGCCCATCCCGGTGGAAGATGCCCTGGAGGTGGAGTGCTTCAAGTGTGGGTGCTTGGGGCATTTTCCAATCCAAATGCAACTTCTGCCGCGCTGTGTGGTTTGCAGGGAGGAGGTGAACGCATCTGCTAACTGCCTGTCTCGTGGATGGCAGCTCAACCTCCAGATCATGGGAAGTGCCACCTCGGGTGAGGGTTTCTTCTGTATGCAGTTTGCGGAGGACAAGGAGGCGGACGTGCCCTCGGAGCTTAAGACTGAAAATGCCGCCATCCTTTCTGCTGATCCCGGCAAGCTCAACTTGCACATCCTCAAGCAAGAACTTAAGCACATGGTAGCCAGGGACTGGCAGATCTCCCAAGTGGGGGACGATGATTTCATGGTAGTCTTTCCTTACGCAAATCTGCTTCAAATGGCCAAGTCCAGTGGTAGGTTGTTTTTGTCTATCAATGATATCACTGCTAGGGTGCATGACTTGGTCCCCGAAGAGTTTCTGCCGATGATGATGCCCGAGGTATGGGTGCGACTCCATGGAATCCCTGAGAAACACCGTAGGGTGAAGCACCTCATGGAAGGGATAAAATGTTGGGCCGTCCGATTGTGGTCAACGAGCTCTCCCTCATCAGTGTGGGGCTAGTGAGGATGAAACTGGTTTGCAAGTCGCCAGAGAAGCTTAATGGGCTGGTCGAGGTGTGGTTCAACCAAGAGCGCTACCAGATCAAGGTGGAGCTTGAGCGCATGCCCAAGCATTTGGGCGACGGTAGTGCGCACGGGTCCGGACCTTCTGACAAACAGCCACCAAATCACTCTAACAAGGACGGGTGTCCCCAACCATCGAGCAACAACAGCAATATTAGTGGGGGCCCAAAGGGCTAGGACAAGTCAGTTTCGGCTGGGAACCAAGGATCTTCTACGGCTAAGGATGTGGTGATGGAGGGGCAAGAAGACGAGCTTAAGGATAGCATCCAGGACACCTCCATCGACACTGAGACGTCGGACAAGCTAGGAGCTTTAGGTGGGCGGGCCATGGTGATGGCGACGCAGGACACGACGGTTTGCATCCCTCCTTTCCCCCTCCTTGGTGGTTTCCTTCGACGAGTACAACACAAACATCTCTGCTTCGATTCCGGAGCTCATCTCGACTCCAATGAAAGTGGAAGTGATACCTGGAGTGGAGGAAGAGTCCTTCCTGTCTTCCTCTCCGGTGGCGGCAGGGGTGGACTCCGGTTGCATGTTGAACGAGGGGTCTGACCTTACGCCTACGAAAATGGTTTTGAGCAGGTTTTGTTCACCATATCATGCACTTACTTAGTGGAGGGCACACAGCGGTAACAACTAATGGTGAGATGGGCAAGTTTTTTCGCAACAAGAGAGGTCTACGTTAGGGAGACCCCATTTCATTGCTTATTTTCAACTTTGTTGTGGATGCCTTGTCGGCCATGCTTGCGAAGGCCAGGGTGGTTGGTCACATCAAAGGGTTGGTGCCCCACCTGATCCCTGGTGGGATGACTCACTTGCAATACGCAGACGATACGATGATGTTGTTCGAGCCAGATGACCACATCATAGCCTCAATTAAGCTCCTGCTACTATCGTTTGATATTTTACCAGGTTTGAAAATCAACTTTCTTAAGAGTGAGGTCATCACCATGGGGATGGAAGACCAGGATAGTGAGCAGGTGGCTAATTTACTTAATTGCGAGCTCAGGGGCTTCCCGATTAAGTATCTTGGCCTTCTGATCTCCCATCGGGAGCTTTCGATTCATGAGTGGGAGCCATTTTACGGTAAAGTGGCTAGTAGGGTTAGCCCCGGAGAGGGAGATTTATGTCGTCGGCGGCAAGGATGATCCTAACTAATTCGGGCCTTTCCTCCCTTCCAATTTTTACTATGGGGATGTTTCTCCTCACTAATGGGGTTCATTCGAAGCTAGACATTCTCCGTTCCTGATTCTTTTGGGAAGGAACTGGTATTAAATGCAAATACCATCTTGTCACGTGGGCCGCAGTATGTAGACCAAAAATATTCGCTGGCTTGGGTATTATAAACTCTAAGCTTATGAACGTGGCCCTTCTCACAAAATGGTGGTGGTGCCTTGCCCAAAATGAGTCGGGACTCTGGGCGGATTTACTCCGTGCAAAAATACTTCCCGGGCAGGAACCTCTTCACGGCTAAATCATCAGGAGCCGCGTATTGAAATGGGATCTAAGCAGTTAGGCCGGCGTTCACGCTTAGGGTCAATTTTTGGGTTAATAACGGGCAGTCTACGCGGTTCTGGCTCGATTGTTGGTTGGGGCCGGTTCCGTTGTGACAGAGTCATCCCTCAATTTTCCAACTTACCACTGACATGAACATTTTGGTGGGTGAGGCCCTGCGATCTTCCCAACCTGCAGTACACTTTATGCGCGCCCTCTCCCCGGCCGAAGGGGCATGCTCGGATGATTTAGTTGCCAGGATCGGTGGGAGATCGCTCAGCTTGGGGGCTGATTCTGTAGTTTGGAATTTATCTGCCCCCCGGGAATTTTTTGGTCAAATCATTGTATAGTAAATTGACTGAAGGGAACTCGCTGGACATAGCTAGGGGGCTATGGAAGGCTAGGCTCCCGCTGAAGATTAACATTTTCTTGTGGCAAATATTTAGAAACCGTCTCCCGATGTTCGACAACATGGCTAAGCGTAATAGTCCGGCCGATGGGTCTTGCGCTATGTGTGGCCTAGGGGAGGACGCAAACCATGTTTTCTTTTGTTGTCATTTAGCCAGGTTTGCATGGAGTGCCATTAGAGAAACATTTGAGCAGAACTGGAACCCCTCGTCTAGCCAAGTTTGCGTGGAGGGTCGTTAGAGAAACGTTTGAGCAGAACTGGAACCCCTCGTCGGGTGCGGATCTGCCCACCTTGCTACAAGCCCAGAGGGGGTCTAATGCAAGGATAGTATGGCGTTGCGTAGGGGCGCTGTTTTGGTCTATCTAGACGATCAGTAACAAAATTTCGATTGAGAAGATAATTCCCTGTTCATCCAGCTGATGTTATTTTTAATGCCATCTTTTCCTACAGACATGGATATCACTGAGGAAGCAGCGTGATGCTGAGCGCATGCTTGAGATCATGGAGCGGATCAGATGCGCCCAGGTGTCGGCTCGTCAAGCCACGATGCACAATTGAGCATATTTTGGAGTGTCTTCTCGCTTCTGGAGACTGGACTGGTTTGGCGTCTAGTTGTGTGTTATGTTTCAGCCTTCGTGCTTTTGGACCTATGTCACTGTGATGTATCTTTTGGTCTGTGTTGGTTTGTACGCTTTGAATCTTGTTGGATGCTGCCTTGTGGCTTTATTAATTTAAAGCCGGATGCTCCCAGGGTTTTCGTTCAAAAAAATGGCATGCATATCGGATGCGCAAGGAAAAGATTGCAAGGCTCTTGCGCATGCCAAAGATAAAAGACAAACCGGGAAGAAAACTCTTGAAAAGGAGGATAGCCCCCCTGCCTCTGCAGCGTTTGATGCAAACATCCATGCAGTATTGATTATTATACAACGTTAAGCAAAACAAATGATTGATTACGGATGAATTGGCTTAAAAAAACTCGAGGCCGAGTACCTCGCAGCAAAATCTCCCTAATCCTACCATAAACTTTACTAGATCATAAAGGCACGCGTTGCTGCACTCGTCCATCTTACCAAAGGGAGATGTAAATATATTTGAGATATTTTTACTGATCAATGTAACATTGAAGAATCCAAAATGTTTGGTATATCTAACGACATCAAATATCAACATGTCTAACACAGTGGAGAGGAAGATGTTAGTATATTATTTATAAAATGAAAATACAATCACACGTAAATGATTAATTGTATTCTTCCTTCTATTCATCTGGATATATTTGGGTAAGCGAGGAATTATTTTTAGATTTGGTTCTTGTATCAAGGGAATCAGTATGAAGGTAGAAATGTAGAAAACTTTATGTGATGCTCGAAACATAAGGGTTAACCATTCCACTATACCTTTTATTTTGATCAGCTCCAGCCCTTGGAGGCTCCATCCAGTAGTTGGAACGTGTATCTAGTTATTGATATTCATCAACTTGTGTTCTGCCGGATCCTGCAACGTAGCTCGTTGTTAGTTATTGAGGATCTTAAATGTCAGAAAAAATCATATAACCGCCATTGACACAAGCATTGAAGCACATGTTGTTCACCAAATAAAAAGATTGGGGAATCCACATCAGCGGAACAAGAAGAAAGCAAGGAAATTGCTGAACATCAGATCATTTGTACAGTAACAGAAACCTGAAATAGCATCTGATTTTATTCACGAATGACGAATGGATGGGACTGCCCTGACCAACTCCGGAATAGGGGATCTTAGCGGAAGGGGAGCAGATCATAAATTTATACATGTTCGAACTGTTGCTTGGCCAATTTGACGGGGACGTTCTGCACCTTGGGTTAGAGTTATTGTCGTCGCCGTCTTCTAGATCCCGCTATCAATCCGACGTCCCAACGCAGCAGGCCATTGATTCGTCACGATCGCTGGGGATCTCACAGGTTGCGGAGAGCAGGAGATGGGAGGAGACGCGGAGTTGTAGGAGGCGATCAATGGAGAGGTTAAGAGATGGGGGAGGCACCACGTCGACCCATCCATCTTCTCCTTCGTGGCACGCCGACGGAGTCGAGCGACGAGGGATCGGAAACGGTGATGGTTCTTTTTTTTACATTATATATAATAATATATAGTATATTATATATGGTCGGCCCATATATATAATAATATATAGTGTAGTTTGGTCGGCCCATAACGAGCAGGCTGGCGCAAAAACAGGCCCAAGCACGTGGAGTGGGATGACGGAGCGATTAAGCAGATCTGGAGCGTTGGGTCTAGCTTGCTCAGTTTTACTGTTTCTCAATGACATGTGATCAAATGACGAAAACTACACTACCCCTAAACAATGCTTTCAAGAAGAAATCGTTGCACATGCGCCGACATTAACAAGTTCAACCGAAGGTCAAACATAGTATGGAGCCAATTCTGTCAACAAGGTTACCATGCGCGCGTTGATGTAGCCAGACATGCGATATCAAGGGTTTTCAGTCTTTTCACCCAAAGTACCTATGCCTGTCGTCGAACTATCACCGCAAGCAACATCACTATGACACTATCCATTAACGACTCGTCGCGGCGTTGAGAGCCCCCATATTTCGTAGGACAGAATGCTGGAAGCCATAGAGAGTCGTCATTGTCCCGCTTCCAGCATCTGCCACACCTCCACATGATCCCGGCCGCACCCACACACAGCCGAGGCCAAGTCATTGTGCTGAAAATTCAAGACATACCGACGAACTAAAAATGACGATTCATTCGCAAAAACAAAAAGAACTTAAAATGACGATTGGCTGCCGGTAAATTTCTTTTTTTTAACCGAATATACCGTGCCGATAACTGAGGCGAAGAAAAAGGCACAAATCATAATCATTGGAAACGAGCAGAACGAACATGGCTAGTTGAAAGAGGACAAGTAAGACAGCTCTAGCTACTAGATCGATGGATGCATGCATGATGAGATTATGTGAATCTTTGTGTCCTGTAGATGCATGTGTGTACCTGATTAATTAAGTCCATTTGCGACCGCTAGCCGCTCCGATGGATCCATCTCGCATGTGCACTCACCACAATTTCAAAAGGTGATTTGGACATGGTTTTGGAGGAACGTCCGGCTAATTGAGCTCCATCATCTCCAAACGAAATTAACGCTCCATGCACATGCATATGCGGCTGCAACAGTGCTGGACCCTCGGACGTCTTCTTCTTTCGCGCGCCACCGTACTACCTGTTTGCTGAGCTGTCATCGGCCCTAGCTAGCTTTTTTAAGAGAGAGAATATATTAATATCATGAAGATACCAATTACCCCAGCTGCAACAACACAATGGATGTGTGCGTCACTTGATACAGATGCTGAGGATGGTCCTCCTTTTAAAAAAGAGGTAATATCACTGGTAGTCACTAAACTTGCGTTGGATGTGCAGTTTAGTGCTACAACTTTAAAAATACGGATTTTCGGTCGGTTAACTTGCGTTTAGGTTCATATACGGTCACTCCCGTTGACTGCCCGCGTATTCGCCGATGACATGGCATGCCACGCAAGCAGAGGCCCACTGTCAGTGACACAGGCCGTTTCAAGGAGTCGCGTGCGTGGTGTTTTTGTACAGACCCCCTGCACTTATTTTCTTTTGCGCAAAAATGTCCCTGCAAGGGCGGGAGCAAGCCAACCGTGCATATTTGCGGAGCGGTACCCCAATATCTCTGGCCGTTCATTCTAACTCCCCACCGCTTGGTTTCCCGATCAAACAGAGGCGGAGGCGGAGGAGGCGGTGCTTGACGGCGGCCGTCGTCAAAGGCGATGTATGAACCGCGTCGTCGACGTCCGGGCGAAGCTGCGCCGTCGCATGGTACGTCTGCCCCCCCCCCACCCCTCCCTGCTCTCCTCCGTCTAGTTTCTCTCATCTGCTCCTGGTCGTCTTCTTCCTGCCCCATTTCGCGTATCTAGGGTTCATGTGTTATGGCCATTATCTTTGATAGTTTCTCGTATGGACGCGCTGTTCTTAACCGATCTTGAAAGGACGGATTGGATTTTGAAGGTCCAGGCCCGCTGTTTGCAAATCGAACTAGGGTTCGGGAAGGTCTAGGTCCCCTGTTTGGTTAGATTGTATAGTTGAAAAATGTCTGATGTTTGTACTGGGAAGGGCAAGAAGTTAACTGAACTTCTGAATTTCAGAAAGAGTTACTGAAATTTTTGACACTAAATGTGTTTACTCTGAATTTCAGAAACTGCATGCAGTTAACTGAATTTTTTGACACTAAATGTGTGTACTCTGAATTTCAGAAACTGCATGCAGTTAACTGAATTTTTTTGACACTGAATGCGTGTACTCTGTTTTTTTAAGATTGTGTGCTCTATTGGTACTGTAATGGATAATTAGCTGCTGAATGCGTGTACTGAAAATGTACTCAAAATGTGTACTGTAATGGATAATTAGCTGTTGAACTTGTGTTGTACTTATTTACTTGTTAACTGAATTTTTCTTCAGTAAATTCGACGTACCCTACTTACTGAACTTTTTTTATTTTCACAATGCAGGTGATTTTGATGGCTTGTTTAGTGTTCAGATCCACCACAAGGGTTTCTTCTGTGGGTCAATGTTATGGATCAAGGATTTTCTTTCACAACTGGGACATGACATGGAAGCCTCCAAATTAGATGTGTATTGGTGCCAACCAGGGAAGACCGTTGCTGATGGGCTTAAGCTTATGCAATGTGATGCAGATATTGTTCTTATGATTATTGCAACAATAGAGCATAAGAACCTACTACTTGTAGTAGATCATGGTGAAACTTTGCAGTCATCAGATGATGATGTTTTGATTACTGGAGTGATAGAACTGCCTAAGGTCATTACTCCCACAAAACCCAATGGAAAAGAAAATGTTAGCTGCTCAGCGAAAGGGAAGAGTCCAAGACAGAATGTATCAAGGAAAACAAAGAGGAGGATGTCATATGGTGAAGGAACTAACTTCTGGGTTTACAGCTGCAGTGGAGGAAGAGCAAGGAGAGGAGCATGGTCAGAGCAGTGAAGAAGAGGGTGATGTTCAGGATGAGTTAACAGATGAGGATTTTTGTGAGAGAGACTTTGATGTGCAAGATGGTGACGATGACATGTTTGATGCACATGTTGACAAAAATGTAGATGACCACAGAGAGAAGACTGAATTTTCTGACTATGAAGCAGAACTCCTAGAAGATGCACTGGAGCACAGTCATTTGAATATGTCAAGAGAAGAGAAAGAGAAGTTGAAGCATAAATTCAGTGTTTTCAACCCTACCACAGACCTGAACGCACCAGTGTTTAAGCTAGGTATGGTATTTGCAGACATGATAGAGCTGAGACATGCTCTCAATGCATACAGTGTCAGAAATAGAGTGAAGGTGAGGAAGCTCAGGAATACTAATAGGTCATTAGAGGCAGTATGCAAGGATGATTGTACTTGGTACTTGAAGGCAGGCAAGGACAATAGATCCAGCAGCATTCAGATCAAGAAGTATACTGACAAACATACTTGCACCAAAGCTTGGGATCTGAAAGTGCTTACTTCTCCCTTTCTTATTAAACAGTTCAGAGAAGAGTTCAGAGGCAATGAGAAAATGCCCTTACTGAAATTTTCAGAGAAGGTGGAACAAGAATTTAACTTAGTTGCTCACAGGAGTAAGTTGGGAAGGGAAAGAAGAGCAGCCGTTAAAGAAATCAGGGGAGAAGATGATGATCAATACAACACTTTATGGGACTATGGGCAGGAGTTGAGAAGGAGCAATCCAGGGAGCCTATTTTTCTTGTGCACAAAGGAAGTGTTTGATGACAAGGCCAAGGTCACAAAGGACCACTTCTCAACATTGTACTGGTCTTATGATGCATGTAAGAGGGGTTTTTTGAAGGGCTGCAGACCAATAATTTTCCTTGATGGTTGTCACATCAAAACAAGATATAAGGGGAATATATTGACAGCAGTTGGGATTGATCCAAATGATTGTATCTTCCCTATAGCATTTGGCATATGTGAAGTGGAGTCAACACACAGTTGGGAGTGGTTTCTAGCCTCTTTGAAGGATGACCTGAATATAATCAATACATCAACATTCACCATTATGAGTGACAGACAAAAGGTGAGTCATAGTTTTTTTGTTCTTTTATTTGTAAAATGTTCTATTCCAAAGTTCTGGAACTAGGATGCAAGAAAAGCTCGAGGCTCGTGAACCGCTCGAGATCGACTCGAAAAGAAACGAGCTGAGTTTGAACACTTTATGTAGCTCGACCAAGAAACAAGCCGATCTTGAGCCAATGTTGGCTCGCTCGATTTTAGCTCGATAGCTCGATAGAATATCATTATATGTTAAGTGATGTTTATGTTGTTGTAGGGTTTGACGAATGCTGTGAAGAAAGTTTTCCCTAATTCAGAACATAGGAACTGTGTTAGGCACATTTACCAAAATTTCCACAAAGTACACAAGGGTGAACAACTGAAGAATGACCTCTGGGCCATAGCAAGATCCACTAATGAAGCTGCCTACACCAGAAACATGGATAAGATGAGAGATCACAGCTTTGCAGCATTCAATTGGGTTGAGAACTTGTCCCCAAGAACTTGGATCAAAGCTTTCTTTGACCCTTTCTGCAAGTGTGATATATTGCTGAATAACATGTGTGAGGTGTTTAACAGGTTAGTTTCATTGTTTGCAAGTATGATGTATTGCTTGATTTTTGTTGCATTTGCTTTCATTGATTGTGTGAACACATATTTGTGCAAATTTGCAGCTACATTTTGGATGGTAGAGAGTTGCCAATTAAATCAATGCTGGATTACATCTTTTGGAAGATTTCAAATAGGATGGTTGGTAAGCAAAGGGAGGCAGAAAAGTGGACAGGCAGGCTTTGCCCCAAGATACAGAAGAAGCTGGACAAGTATGTTGAGTGGGCAAAAAATTGCAGGGTGAGGGAGTATGGAAGAGGTGTATTCCAGGTTATCTCATTAAACAACACTTACATTGTTGATCTGAACATGTTGAGCTGTAACTGCAAAAGATGGGAATTGTCTGGTATACCTTGTCATCATGCAATTGCTTGTTTTAGGCATGAGAGAATTGAGCCTGAGAGCATGGTCCATTCATGCTACACTATTGAGGAGTACAAGAAGTGGTATGGCTTCAATATGAGGCCAATGAGGGATCCAGAGGAATGGGAAAAGATGCATGGCAATCCTGTTTTTCCACCCATATACACCAAAGTAATGGGCAGGCCCAAGAAAAGTAGGAAAAAAGATCCAGAGGAGAAGAAGGATAAGAAAGGAGTTAGGAAGTTGACCAAGCATTGTGTTAGCATGCATTGCTCTGTTTGTGGGGGCGCTGATCATAACAAGAAAGGGCATTACAAACACGTGAATCAACCACCTACCGAGGAAGCACCTGGGGAATCAGAAGAAGAATACGATGATCCAAGCATAATTTCTGTAAGTTTCTTACATCTTTTCTTGTACATTGATATATTACTTGTACTTTTGTAGAACATTATGCCACACAGAGTTTACCCACAGTTTGATCCAACACAAACTCCAGATTCTATGGTTTACAAGATGCAGGAAAGGGTAAAATATGCAGTGTTGGTTCTTTTTGGAATATTTTTTTTCTGAATTAACAATTGCTCATATGATATGTTATCTGTTAACTATATTGGCAGGAAAAATTTACATACCCTGCACCTATGGACTTTGGTCCCCTGCCTGAGTCTAGCTTTATTGCTAATGCTAGGGACACAATCCCTATAGGCAGGGTGACAACAGCCATGTCCAGGGGCAGGGTGAGAGGAGGAACAAGTGGAAGCAATGCAACAAGAGGAGGAAGAAGTGCAAGAAATGCAACAAGGGGTGGTAGAAATGGTACCAATGCAACAAGGGGAGGAAGAAGTGCAAGCAATGCAACAAGGGGCGGCAGAATAGTAAGCAATGCAACAAGGGGAGGAACTGCTCCAAGTGCAACTAGAGGTGGCAATTACCCAAGTGGAAGTAATCCTCCCAGAGGAGCAAGGGCTGCTGCTCCATGATTCTACAACTTGCTTTTTGGAAATGATGGACAAAGCAGCCAGCAACCACCACTTTTTATGCAGGGAGAAGAAGAGGTACTTGTGAGCCAAAATGCACCCCAAGATGGCCTGTTTGGAGATGGCTGGCCTTAGGACATGCATGATTTCCTATCTCTGTAGTTGGATGACCAAGTGATGAAGTTCATGAATGAACTTTTGCGTAGAATAGTTCATGAATGAACTGCTCCTTTTGTTGGGGTAAATCAGGAAAAAAGACCTTGTTCTGCTTAGGTTTACATGACAAATGAACCATGCTTTTGTCAGTACTAATTTCCCTGTTTAGTATGGATTTTGTTCGCTACTTCTCCCAGTTTGGAGCTATGACATATGTTTACTGTCATATGCCCAAAATCAGTTTGCACATATGTTTACTGTCATATGCCCAAAATCAGTTTGCACATATGTTTTCTGTCATATGCCCAAAAAGAGTGGCCTGCTTTTTGAATTGTTTTACTGAGATTTTTATGCTCAAATACATTCTGCAGATATGTTCATAGCCATAAGCTAAATTGAGTCTGCACATATGTTTTCTGTTATATGCCCAAAAAGAGTGGCCTGCTTTTTGAATTGTTTTACCGAGATTTTTATGCTCAAATACATTCTGCAGATATGTTCATAGCCATAAGCTAAACTGAGTCTGCACATATGCTTACTGTCATATGCCCAAAAAAGTGGCTTGTGGCCTGCTTTTTGAATTGTTTTACTGAGATTTTTATGCTCAAATACATTCTGCAGATATGTTCATAGCCATAAGCTAAACTGAGTCTGCACATATGCCCGAAAAAGTGGCCTGCTTTTTTCATTGTTTTACTGACATTTTTATGCTCAAATACATTCTGCAGATATGTTCACAGTCATAAACCAAAAAAATGAGTGGCCTGTGATTCGTACCCAGACCATGCTAGCAACAACCCACACCATCTAGCCACTCGGGCAGTGAGACTAATTTGTTCAGTTACGTGTACTCAAGTCTTTTGTACCAACTATTTGTACCATCTCTTTCCTTTGCTCCGCCGCCCGTACGTCTGACAGATGTAAGAGATACTCGCCGGCGACACCCGTGACTACTCCCGCTTTCGCAAGCTCATTCCCGCCATCCAGTACTTCTTCCAAAGCCATTTCCCGCCATTAGCCCGCTCGCCACAGTGTTATTTCCCGCCCTCGACGCACGCTATATAAACACGCTGGTGACCGGGTTTTGGTGGGGCCACTGTCAGCAAGGACATTTTTGTGCAAAAGAAAATAAGTGCAGGGAGGTCTGTGCAAAAACACCACGCATGCGACTCCTTGAAACGGCATGTGTCACTGACAGTGGGCCTCTGCTTGTGTGGCATGCCATGTCATCGGCAAATATGCGGGCAGTCAACGAGAGTGACCGTATATGAACCTAAACGCAAGTTAACTGATCGGAAATCCGTATTTTTAAAGTTGTAGCACTAAACTGCACATCCAACGCGAGTTTAGTGACTACCAGTGATATTACCTCTTAAAAAAAAGTCTAAGTCTAGGAATTCATTTTATCACTAACTAATCTATGGCGCCGTGGCTCGACGTGCTCACACTGGTTTAGTCGGGCCCTAGTCTACTTTTTGTAAAGGAGAAGTAATTTGGCGGCACTGGCCGACACTCGAGAAGCTGACTTCTTTGCATGGCACACGATGATTAGGCTATTGGCTACCACTGTTGCTGAGAATCACATCCTCGCATCAGACTTGAAGGACTGTGGTGTCCGATCCGCTAAACGAATGTAGCGTGTGAAAATTCTTTTGTGCGATCGAGATCGATGTTGCATTCAGCTCCTTCTGCATCTACCTGATCGTTATGCATCACCGTCTCACCCTGTTTCGCATTACTGCAGCACTGTAGCTACCTTGTGTCGTCGTCCTCTTCTCTTGGACTGTCGTTTTCAATTTCATTAGCTCACCATCTGTCTCGTCTCATGACCTGATTTTATCCCGCTTCCCTGCTACTGTTTTCATTTTCTTCAACTAGCTCCCCCTGGTTTTGGATAATATGATCCGTCATCATTAAATTTTCTTATTATGATTAAGTTTTTATTACCAGGAGCAGGCCGGCTGTTAGGCCGCTACCCTTACAAACTTCTCTGTTTTAACAAGTTTCCTCCGCTGATTTTTCTTTCCCATCAAAAGAAAAAAAGTTTCCTCCGCTGAGACTGAGAGGGAGGCCGAGAGAAGTCTCGTAGTTTTCCCCACACCAAGCCGCCAGCGGATGTAGTAGAAAGAAGAGTCTGACACCGCCAATGATTTGCATGTATTTTTTAATACAAATTTTACCGTGATTGACGATTTGATGCCAATGACATTTTTGTATAAAATTATATTACAAATTAGAATCTATAAAAAATTATGTGTTAAAAAAGGTTTTGAGACAATCCGACAATACCCCCTCTCTTCTGGATTAAAGGGCCTATTTCAAAAGTAAGAACTATATCTATATTTACATTAAATTCTGTCAAACTTTTGTTCTCAATTTACTAGAATCAAACGTGCATGAAGGAGTGAAAGAGTCACGCATGTACATTAATATGTTGTACTATCATGATTGAAGATGAATAGATTGGAAGTTTTCTCGCAAAAAAGTAATATATCCTCTTTGGTTGATGTGATTTTCAAGATGAGCCCAATAAAACGAAAATAAGGGAGTACCTAGAATTGCCATATTTCCCAATAATACTCTGAGTGAGAAACTGCTGGGTATATTAGGTTGGTTGTAGTGGGGAGTATCATATTCTAGTATCATGCATATGATACTAGTGTATGATACTACCTCGGTGGCGGCTGGGGCATAAAAAAAATACGTGTTAAGAAAGGTTTTGAGATAATCCGACGGCTGTGTCATGCATGGTTTTGAGATGTACTGGTCATACCGCCCTATAGGCCAGGCTAATGCAGCGGTGGCGGCTAGGGCTTCGTCCGCGACCTTCTTCTTTGCAGCGTCGACATCAGCCATGGTGTCCGACTATCGATGTAGGGGAAGTAGTCGAAGCAGAGGATGAGGATAGAGACGAACAGAGAGCGGTCGCACCGAGACGCTCCCCAAAACCTCCATCGCCCTTCTCCCGGTGCAAGATCGCAATCGATGGGGTTCCGGAGGCCCGCTCACCCAAACGTTCGTGCACACGGTCCACGGTACACTACTAGGGAAAAGCCTAGTAGTAGCGTGCGTACCACCCACGCTACTACTAACTAGTAGTAGTGTGGTTCTGGACCCTCGCTACTGCTAACTAATTAGGAAATAAAAAAATAAATTCCAGCCATGTCTGCTGCTGCTAGGCGTCATCGTCCTGTTCATCCATGGCCGATGTTGATCCTGGAGGGGATGAAGTCGTCCATGGAGATGGGGCTTCCCCATCCAACTCTTCTCCACACCTCTCCTTTGCTGCTGCTACAAAGAAGAGACAAGGCTTAGAAGAGGAAGAGAGATATAGAGAGGAGTAGGTGCAGCAACTCACCAGTGGCCGCCGGAGTTGGAGCCGAAACCCTAGATGACGCCATGGGTTGCGCCCATCAGAGATCTGGCCATCGTCATGGGCGGCGCTCTGCTGGATCTTCCTCTCCTTCCAGTGGAGGAGGAGGAGGACGACGAGGAAGGAGGGGCAACGGAGGAGGAGGAGGAGGAAGGAGAGGCTACGGTGGAAGAGGAGGTCGCCGGATTTGAGGGAGACGTCGCGGCGCGAGGCTGGCAGTTGCCATGGAGGAGGAGACGTGGATGTGCAGGAGCACCATGGGGAGAGAGAGGAGGAGAGGGACGGGGAGAGAAGTGATTTGGACGAGGAGATTGGGATTTCAGGGCTGTTAAAATACCAAGTACTTAGTAGTAGTGCGGGTTTTTACCCCTCGCTACTACTATGGCATGTCCCGGGGACACGGTAGAGACCGCTTAGTAGTAGCGAGGGATAAAAACCCGCGCTACTACTATCAACTTAGTAGTAGCGCGGGTTTATAACCCTCACTACTACTACGGCATGTCCCGGGGGGCACGGTAGAAACCGTTTAGTAGCAGCAAGGGTTAAAAACCCGCGCTCCTACTATCAACTTAGTAGTAGCAAGGGGTAAAAACCCGCGCTACTAGTAAGTAGCAATAGCGAGGGGTATAAACCTGCGCTACTAGTAAGCGTATGTGTATAAGCTTTTCCCTAGTAGTGGGATGGGATCACTGAAAGCAGCAACAGTGAGTGGAACAGTAGATGACGGCTAGGGTTATGTGCAATGAGGAACTGAGTGTGTCGACTGGAGAGAGCAACGTCTCCAATATATAGGTCGTCGAATAGGGAGTCATGGGCTTGGGCTTAGGCCCACGACCATGTCGGCAAATAACCCACGGTCCAAAGTCTTGGGCAGTTGCACTTCCATTTGTGGCTCGTACTAATCTCACTAATTAACCATTCCTGATCAGCAAAAATAAAGCGCACGCATGATGTAAGTCCGAGCTTGGCTCGGCTCGTTCACGAAATATGACGCGCGCATGCCACTTCAATGGCAGCTCCAGAGAGAGGTCACATCCGCTCTGGGCCATCATAAATGCGGCTATAACGCTCGGGAGCGACGTTGACCGCTTCGAGCGGTGTTGTGGTTTTATCACGACAGATGTCCTAGTGTGAGGACTTAGTCATGAGGCCAACGCATCTACGTGGTAGCTTGAGAGGGGTTGAGTGGGACGAGAGACGCGAGGTTTTACCTAGGTTTGGGCCCTCACGTTGGAGGTAAAAGGCTACATCCTGCTTCATTGATATTCATCATGATGCTCACAATTACAAGGATGCTTTTTCTCTAGCTCTCCCTTGAGAGCTATTGACTTGTCTGTCTCCTCCAGACTTGTCTCCCTCAACTTGTCCCTTTTGGGATGCCCTACCCCTTTTTATATAAGTTAGAGGGGCGGGTTACATATGAAGTCATAGCAAGATTAGGACTATTCTATTACAAGTGGAATCATAGTCTTGCTCCCCTTGTAAGGGAAATATTCCTTATGTCTTCCTTCTCAAGCCGGCCCACCATAACGTGAGTTGGCCTTCCCATGAGTCACCTTATGGGCAGTTTTGTCTTATCGTTCATCTGACTCGCCCGTCGGGTCACTAATGAGTCGCAAAGCTCGGGCGGGTCACCTGTGAGTCGCCAGGCTCCAGTCGGGTCATATATCAGGCCGGGTTACGCCGCGGGGTATATCCCCGACAAGCGGGAATGAGAGAAAGTATGGGAGAGGGTTTTGGGTGGGTTCGGGTTGTCGAACGCGTGCGTGCCAGTGGTCCGGATGCCAGTAGAGCCCCCTTCCCCCTCATAGGGCTTGCTTCCGGTTTGCAAAAAAACGAAACCGAACTGGTTCGCAAACGACTACGGGCCTGTGTTAGATGATAAAACACATGCGGAGAGGATGATCTGGACGGGTTTGAGGGTCGACGTTGGAGATGAACTTAGCTATATAGCTTGATGGATGTGTGCTTTGATGAGATTATGTGAATCTTTGCGTCCCTGTAGATGCATGTGTGCACCTGATTAATTAAGTCCATTTGTGCGTCGGCTAGCTGCACCGATGGATCTTATACATTAGACTAGACGGCAACTGTCTATAATATGTATCCACGTCATGTAAGGAGAGCGCTATAGACACGTCCTACAACAGGGTGTCTTTTGGGGTGTCTGCTATCAAAATTGCCGTTGCGTGGAATGCTAAAAACTTGTACATTGACACTAATTACATGTAATCTCTGATCAGCTTTGCTGCTTATTCGGTGCAGTATAGTAAATCTTATTCTTCTTTCCCCTGTACTATACTCTCCCTTCGTTGTTGAACCTCTGATTCTGCCAATTCTTAGCATCACACAACAAGAAATCTTCTAGTCTGTCTATTTTCTCTGCTAGAATTGAAACTCATCGTTCATCAATCAAACTGTGGGGCAATAAAATTCAGAAATCAATGCATATAGCTACCATCGATCGAAGCAAGGTTCGGTGATGGATTTCAAACGGTAGACGTGTAGAAGAGCGGCAACGGCAGCGTCGTGCCGTCGTCTGGCCGGGAGTACAGAAGCGGCAGCACCAGCGGCGTTGGAGGGGAAGAACAGAAGAACGTCAAATGTGGATCCACGAGGACAAGGAGATGTTTGGCGCCGCCGCTCGCTGAGATCCACGAGCACAAGACAACAGGCTCGCCATGGCTTCAGGAAGAAGGCAGACACCCATCCATACAATGGGAAAAAAGGCATCGATAGCTAGCGAGTTTCACGCGAATCGCCCGTCTGCAGATTTACCGACGGCCTCCTCTTTCTCTCTCTTCCACCTCATCTAAAATCCTAACTGTCACCCCTTATATATAGACAGCTGACTGTACATCGTTGTACGTGCCATTAGAAGGTGATTTGGACATGCTTTTGGAAGAACGTGCGAGAGGCCGTGGGGTTAGCTATACATAATTTAGCTCCATCATCGCCTAAAGAAAAGCTCCATGCACATGCATGCATGGATTCGGCTGGAGCAGTGCTCTGGACCGTCGGACATCTTCTTTCGCTGTTCGCGCGCAATCGTACATGTCTGTTGAGCCGTCACCAACCCTAGCTAGCTAAGTTGCATAGCTAACCATATATTCATGCATCCTAGTAGCTCATTTTGCACCACCGATCGAGTTTCAGAATTGATTTTAACTAACTAATCCAGTGACGTGGCTCTAGTGGTGACCCTGGTCGGCCCCGCTCCCCCGTGGCGCCAACAGGAGAAGTAATTTGGCGGCACTGGCCGACACTCATCAAGAACCTCAACTTGTTTATTGTACACGATGATTAGGCTATTGGCTTCCACTGTTGCTGAGAATCGCATCACCTTTCGTCGCGTTGCACTTATTGATAATCGATTTCTGTCGTTCGCGTGCAGGACTCGATCTGGTGCCCATCCGCTAAAACGAATGTAGCGTGCGAAAATGTTCGTATATATTCAATCGAGGTCGATGTTGCATTGAGCTCGTACGTACATCTACCTGAGCATGCATCACCGCCTCATCCTGTTTCGCATTGGTGCTGCACTGCAACTAAGCTGTAGGCTGTAGCTTATGTCGTCGTCGTTCCCGCAAAAAGAAAAATTATGTCGTGTCATCGTCTTCTTCTTCTTCTTCTCTTGGATTGTCGTTCTCAATTTCAATCAGTCGGCCATTTGGCGCCTATCTCATCTCATAACCTGATTTTGCTTCTATCGTGTTTTCGTTTTCTTCAAATAGTTTCCATGGTTTTGGATATCCTACTCCGTCATGATTAAACTTTCTCATCATAATTAGGGGGACATTAGGCGTCGGCCGGTGGATTTTTAAAAAATATCCGCCGGCTCGGCAGCCGTTAGATCTAGTGTCAACCTATGACCCAGACGCATTCTTACAATTGCAACAATGATGGTGTCGCGAAAACTTTCGCAACAGATGTCGTGTTACGGAAATTTTTGCAACAAAGCTCATGTTGCAGAAATTTTTGCAACAGAGGTCCTGTTACATAATGTTTTTGCAACAGAGGTCCTGTTGTGGAAAGAAAATTCAAAACTTTTTTTGCAACATAGATCCTGTTGCAGAACCTCATTGTAACACAACATGGGTTGCAAAAAACACCTTGGGTGATAATTCACTGTAGCGAACACACAATGCTTTTAAGCCAAGGAGATAAGACTAAGTGTGGCGTGAAGAGAGACGCACGGTGATTGGAGCAGTGGTGGATGCGGCCGAGTGATCCGCCGGTTGGTTATTAGCATTTCCCTCAAATTATTGAACAAGTTACTGGTCTTCTACGTCCTGCTCGTTTTCTTTTGCTGTTGACGCAATGGTACGTGTTTGTTGAGCCGTCCTTAGCCCTAGCTAGCTAGCACCCCCTATAATCTATTCATATTCATATTACCAAAATTGTTTTTTTTTCGAAAAGGAGGTTGTACCTACCCAAATTGTTGACCTATGCATATTTATATGCATCTTCATTCGCACCGCCAGTGGAGTTGGGGATTCATTTCAAGTGATGTAGCGGCCCACGTGTACAGGAGAATGAACCTGCCCAATTTGGTGACAGTGGCCGACACTCAAGAACACTAACTTGTTGATTCTTGCACACGATACATACACTCTCCTATAACTGTGTGAAATACCGAAACAGTACGAGTAGCTAGGCTAGCCCACCCTTGGCCACTACTGTTGCACTTGCATTAGTGCAGAACCGAGCAGTAGCACCGGTTCGTAAGGCCCTTTAGTGCCGGTTCAGTAACCGGCACTAAAGTGTGGGCACTAAAGCCCCTCCCCCCCCTTTAGTACCGATTCAGCACGAACCGGTGCTAAAGGGCAACCACGTGGCACGAGCCAGCTTCATGGGCGCGTAGGACATTAGTACCGGTTGGTAACACCAACCAGTACTAAATGTTTGGGTGTGTTTTGGTTTATTTTTTATTTTTACTTTAATTTTGTGTTTTTAATTTAATTTAGTGATTGTTTTACATTATAATGAGTTGTTAAATCATTAGGTGAATGTACCGCAGATTAATTTGACTGGATGCATGTAGATCCTAGCTAAGTCATCAAGTATATGTCATATCCATATTATATATACTTGATCACCTAATTAAGTGATCGAGGTAATATGAATATGGTATATACTTGATCACTTAGCTAGAATCCATTCAGTTGAAACTAATATGCAGTTTCTTTCATAAATGATATAATAACTCATCATCATATTAATATAAAAACTCTTGCATCATATATATCATCACCAACAACAATTTTCATAGCTAGCTAAAAATCATCATATAATAGTCGTCTCATTACCACTACTTAATCATCATATAGTCATTACCGCTATCTAATCACCACCAACACTAGCTTAAAGAAAAAACATTCACTTGTACCAAAAGCAAAGATATCATTGAGTTCAACATGGTAATGATATTATAAGCGTTCATAACACCACAAAAGCAAATCACTCTTTGAGATTAAGTTCAGGACGAAGAACACGGACATGAGAGGACAAGTACTAAGAGCATGAACTAGCTAATTAATCACTCCTTCTGCTCTCTCTCAGGTAAAATAGCATAGAACATGTATAGCTTTCCTGATTCATCATATTGGAGCATGCAGATGAACCTGTCTCCTAATCGTGGGTTGCGCTTCTGATTGCTGCCCCCTAGTACTTCTCTGTGATCGTTCACAATTTTGCTCCAGTCTTTTACTATTAAGCATTCCTCGCTATTAGAAATCCTGAATGCACTAAAGTGTATTGTAGGATATCTTAGCCGTAAGCTAACAATATTCATGGTACCTTTAGTCTCGATCCAATCAGGCACAACATTCATCAGGAGTCCCTGTTGAAGAACATCGTATAGTAACATACTTAGCAATGAAGTTTAGCTTAAAAAATAATGTATGCAAAAGATGCACTGAGGAGAAATAGTAGAAATCTTACCATGTTTCCTAAATATATGTGACTGTAGTTCAGTACGAACACTATTGGTCGCACGTTTTGAGTACTAACATTTCTAAGTGCAGGAAAAAATTTGTCTTGACAGCATCAAGATCCTCAAGCCATGAAACATAATGACTTGTCTCCTCGCAGTTTAGTTCAGCCCCGGGACAGTGGACGGTCCTGTCTACCAAGCGCTGGACATGTTTGCTTGATTGGAAATAAGCTGTCAATATAAATTGAGATCTATTAATTATTCAATTGGTTCAAATAATCTCATATCGAAGATATAAATATGGTTGAGAAACTCACATAATGGTAGAACTGGAGGCGTCTGCACATCGACCCAGATGTCTCTATTACCTTCAATATCATCTTCCGGACGAATATCAAAGGTGATAACCATATCAGGCTCAAATGCATAAGCCTTACATAGTGCTTGCCAAGTTTTGTATTCAAAATAGGTGTATGTGTCTGCATTGTATAATTTGACGTTGACGGTATAATCATGCTCGGTCTTCAAGTAATTTTTTTAACCTCCATAGTTTTGTTAGGACTGAAACCTATCTTATCCAAGACAAAAATTCTTGCATGATAGGTGATACGCTAGTAGAATAGTAAAAAATTAAAATAAAAAGTTGAAGCAAATGAAACATAAGTCATGCTTAATTACGAAAAAAGACTTGTCGTTGTGACTTAATGTATCCACTTCGAAGTTCTCATCCACACTACTAGAAAAAGGGCTGCTAGTGGCGCACCTATTTTCTCTAGTAATGGCGCACTACTAGTGCGCCACTAGCATCACGCCATTAGAATTTTTTTTAATAGCGCACCTGTGGTGCGCCATTAGAATCTGGTATTCTAATGGCGCATCGCTGGTGCGCCATTAGTATGGCCCACGGTGCGCCATTAGTATCTGGTATACTAACGGTGCACCACATAGAAGTACGCCCTTAGTAACAATTTTTTTTCAATTTTTTTTAACTTTTTTCAAAAAAATTCAAATTTTTTTTCATTTTTTTCTTAATCTCAGGTCATTATGTCTTAATCTCGGGTCAATATAGTTAATCTCAGGTCAAATCGCACTCCGTGGTCAAACTTCCTGAAAGGTCACCCATCCTCACACTACTCCAGCCCAAGCACGCTTAACTTCAGAGTTCTATCCAACCCCAGCAACAGCTCACTTCACAGGCACTTGTTGATATATCTAGCATATCAATCCTATTATACCTTGTTGATGTCTAGGACTTTGTTCATGTTCATGACTATGATGAAATTTTGAAAAATATTTCAAACTTCCCGGTCATATTACGTATCATTTTTTGAAAAAAAAAATTTAAAAAATTTTCAAAACCTTTTTTTTTTGAATTTTTTTTGCCTCTAGATCTTGAAAGCCCCGTAACTTTTTTTGTGTTAGGTTTTTAGGGATTTTGAAAATGTTTAACGGGGTTCCCCCAGTTAAATTCGGATGTAACTTTTCGAGTAGATGATTTTTCATATATAAAACTTTTTAATCCGAGTTCGTATGCAAAAGTTATGCCCATTTTACAAATTTCCAGAGAGATCTTGCAAATAAAGTCGAAATTTATATTTGTAAATTTTCCCAATAACTAGACCACATATCACATGGCAAACTTATTTTCTTTTATTTTTTTGACATTTTTTTCATTTTTTTTTAAAAAAACTGAAAAGGCGGTCCATAGGGGGGTGCATTCGGTGGAAGCCGGGCAAACTAGTAATGGCGCACTAATAATGGCGCACCACCCCACGGTGCGCCATTACTAGTTTTGAAAAAAAAATATAAAAAAATTTGAATTTTTTTTTGAAAAAACTTAGTAATGGCGCACCAGTGGACAGTGCGCGGTAATGGCGCACTGTCCACTGGTGCGCCATTACTAACAATTTTTTTTTATTTTTTTTACTTTTTTTTTCAAAACTTCTAATGGCGCACCGTGGGTGTGGTGCGCTATTACTATGTCAACTAGTAATGGCGCACCACACCCACGGTGCCATTAGTAACAAATTTTGTTTTTTTTCAAAACTTCTAATGGCGCACCGCACACCAGGTGCGCCATTAGTAATATATTACTAATGGCGTACCTGTATGTGGTGCGCCATTGCTATATTCTAATGGCGCACCACACACGTGGTGCGCCATTAGTGTCCATTTCATCTATAGCCGTTTTCCTAGTAGTGCCAGCTTGATGCTGAAGCGTCTATCGTTAACTAGAAAATTTCTGCCACACAGGACGCGCTGGTCTTCGCAGTGTTCGCACATAATGAAATTGTGTTCGTCGTCAGACGATATTCCCATGTTCATAGGTGAAACTTTAAACAATTATTATTTCTATTAATTCAACTAATTCTGTTAATTCAACTAGTTCAACTAATTAATTGAACTAATTCAACTAAGCACTTACGAAAAATATACCTAAATAAAGTAGCTAAATTAAATATATATCTAAGATATAATTTATATCTAATTCATCTAACATTTAACATTAATATCTAACATATGTTCATATATAGGTGAAACATTAAACACTTACTAGTTCTATTAAATCAACTAAATAAACTAGTCTATTAATTCAACTAAGCATTTACTAAAAATAAACTAGTTCTATTAATTTCTTACTAAAATAAAGTAGGTAGTTCTATATAGTAATATTTTGATTAGATCATCAAATCTCATATACCTAAATTTTCTTATTAAAAATAAACTAGTACTAATTCAACTAGCTAGTTCAACTAAGCATTTACTAAAAATAAACTAGTTATATTAATTCAACTATTTCAAATAATCTCATACACCTAATTAATTAATATCTAGCTAATTCATCTAACAATTGACATTAATATTTAACTTCTCTATCTAATTCATCTAACATTAACAATCTAACATTCTTATCTAGGTAATTCATTTATATAAAAAACATTTATATATAACTGACATTTCTAATATTTCTATAACTAAAAACAGAAAAAATTCTAACATTTCTATAAATAAAAAACATAAAATTTTCTATAACTAAAATTTATAACTAAAAAACTAAAAAACAATGTGTATGTGTGTGTGTGTGTGGACATGGCGGCCGGGGCAGGATCTCACCGGCGAGGCGAGGCGACGGGGACGGCGACGGGCGGCGCCGACGGGGATGGTGACGACGGGGATGGCGATGACGGGGATGGGGACGGGGCGGCGACAACGGGGACGGGGACGGGA